>NC_133325.1:291829108-292129108 GCF_042186555.1 Aquarana catesbeiana
AGCCATTGGGGGTTGATTTACTAAAAACAAACAGGCTATCTATTTGCAAGGTCATTGCAAATGAGCTTAGTGAATGAGGTTAAGTTCTGCTGACTTCCATCATCCAATCATGTGCAAGGAAAAAATATCAGAACACTCATCACATCACATTTACTAAGCGCAGTGCAACTTCTCATACAGAGTGAACACTCCATTTTTCTTTAGTAAATAAATCGTATTATGGCATTACTACTATATACGTCAACCATCACTTTACATTGTAAAGATGGATACCACAGAGGCATGTTCTGCAAAAATCAATAACTACATAATGATTATGATAATGATAATGATTAATGATAATAATAATGATAATGATAATGATTTTTATTTTATTACATCCTAGCACAAATATTAGGAAAAAATCTCTTAAAAGGCAAAAAGGATGTACCAGAAGAATGAAAGTTGACCAAATCTTGGGGAAAAAAAAAGGTTACACTTGCTTGATATACAGTTCTTTTTCTGAAGGCTAGACTGGAATTACTGCAAAGAATACTAGCAGTAAAGCAATTCATTGAGGGCTGAATGATTAGCCACAAGGAGCACTTACAATGTTCACTGGTAATTTAGATAATTGTATTACAGGGTTTGTAGACCTATGATGAATTACCCAGATGCTTTTTTTATTTGTAATTTGGACATATCTTGCAAATAACCCAAGTAAGTAGAATCTGCAGTGCACTTGAGATGCATGGTATCTGAACCAACATAAAATAAAAGGGAATTGCTACTGTGTTACTATTTCTGGAGACTACAAAGTTAACAGTGTAAATAAGCTTTTATTACAACAGCACAAGTACCTTCAGTTCCTTTTTTTTAAGGTGTTCTTAAATCAATAACAATCTGCACAACTTCAGGAACATAATAGAAGATTTGAAGCAAGTCTTTCACTTGATCATACTAGTTTTCCAATACCTTAGATAATAAAACTGTGGAAAACCAACATAAATGTGTAATGTATTATAAAATATTTATTTAGTTTTTATATAGATCTATAACGCATCATCAGGTCAAATGCAGGGGTTGTGTAATTTTTACCTGTCTTCATTATGTGTTCACATTAAATTAAAAAATGCAAGCAGAACTACTGAGAGGGATGCATTAATCTGCCCAGTTCTGATTTGATGAGGGTTTGCCAAATGTTGTCTGATGTATCCACAAACTCCATTTAACTGCTTGCCGACCAGCTGCCATCATTATACTGTGACAGGTTGGCTCGGCTGTGCAAATTGCCTTAGCTGTACGTCAGCTGCTTTAAGGACAATAGCGGGCATCCTGGTGGCCGCAATGTCCACCGGCGACCCACGATCGCTCCACAGAGAGCCAGAACAGGGATCTGTCAATGTAAACAAATAGTTCCCCGTTCTGACAGGGGAGGAGAGAGAGATCTGTTGTTCCTAGTGATCAGGACTAGCAATCTCCCTCTACTGCCTGTCACTCCCCCCACAGTTAGAAACACCTCCCTAGGGAACACTTAACCCCTTGATAGCCCCTAGTGCTAACCCCTTCCCTGCCAGTGCCATTTATAGAGTAATCAGTGGTTATTATTAGCACTGTCGCAGTGCTAAAAATGTCGCAGTCATGCTAAAAATCACTGATCGTCCCCATTACTAGTAAAAAACGAAATAATAATAAAAATGCCATAAATATATCTCCTATTTTGCAGACGCTATAACTTTTGTGCAAGTCAATCAATATACGCTTATTGCGATTTTTTACCAAAAATATGTAGAAGTAAACATATTGGCCTAAACTGATGAAGATTTTTTTTTTTTTTTTAATTGGGGAATATTTATTATAGCAAAAAAGTAAAAAATATTGTTTTTTTCAAAATTGTTTTTTGTTTATAGCCCAAAAAAAAAACGCAGAGGTGATCAAATACCACCAAAAGAAAGCTCTATTTGTGGGGAAAAAAGGATTTTGTTTGTGTAAAACGTTGCATGACTGCGCAGTTGTCAGTTAAAGCGACACAGTGAAGTATCGTAAAAAATGGCCTGGTCATTAAGGGGGAAAATCCTTCTGGGGCTGAAGTGGTTAAAGTGGTTATAAACTCCAGACATGAAAAATTCCAATTTCAGAAGATGGTTATATATATATATATATATATATATATATATATATATATATATATATATATATATATAATATATATATATATATATATTCTGTTCTATTGTTTATCTGTTATTTTCTATTCTAATCTTTTCTATTCAAATTACATCATATTTCAGAAGATGGCCTTTGAAATTCAAATTCAAATTTCTTATAGAATTATTTCGAATTCGAATAGAAAAGATTAGAATAGAAATAATAGAAAAGAATAGCATAGAAAAACAATAGAACAGCATAGAAAAAAATATTATATATTTCATAATTATAATATTATTCGAATATCATATAGAGTAGAATTTTGAATAAAAAAGATTAGAATAGTATAAGAATAATAGAAAAGAATAGCATAGAGAAACAATAGAACAGAATATAATAAAATATAATATATATATATTTTTTCTATTTCGTTCTATTGTTTTTCTATTCTATTCTTTTCTATTATTTTATTCTAATCTTTTCTTTTCAAATTTTAGAAATTTCAGAAATTCTCAAATTCTAATTTTGTATAGAATAAATTTGAATTAGAGTAGAAAAGAATAGAAAAGAATAAAATAGAAAAACAATAGAACAGAATAGAATAAAATAGAATAAAATATAATATATAGCATATTCTATTCTGTTCTATTGTTTTTCTAGTCTATTCTTTTCTATTACCTTCTATTCTATTCTAATTCTTTCTATCAGAAATTCGAATTTCGGGAAATGGATCTATATATATATATATATCTATATCTATATAGATATATATATATATATATATATATATATATATATATTATATCTATATAGATATAGATATATATATATCTATATAGATAGAGATATATATATATATATATATATATATATATATATATATATATATATATATATATATATATATATATATATATATATATATATATATATATATAGAGATTAGGGATGAGCTTCGAGTTCGAGTCGAACTCATGTTCGACTCGAACATTGGCTGTTCGCAAGTTCACCGAACAGCGAACAATTTGGGGTGTTCGCGGCAAATTCAAATGCCGCGGAACACCCTTTAAAAGTCTATGGGAGAAATCAAAAGTGCTAATTTTAAAGGCTAATATGCAAGTTATTGTCATAAAAAGTGTTTGGGGACCTGGGTCCTGCTCCAGGGGACATGGATCAATGCAAAAAAAAGTTTTAAAAACGGCCGTTTTTTCAGGAGCAGTGATTTTAATAATACTTAAAGTCAATCAATAAAAGTGTAATATCCCTTTAAATTTCGTACCTGGGGGGTGTCTATAGTGTGCCTGTAAAGGGGCGCATGTTTCCTGTGTTTAGAACAGTCTGACAGCAAAATGACATTTTGAAGGAAAAAACTCATTTAAAACTACCCGCGGCTATTGCATTGCCGACAATACACATAGAAGTTCATTGATAAAAACGGCATGGGAATTCCCCAAAGGGGAACCCCGAACCAAAATTAAAAAAAAAAAAATGACGTGGGGGTCCCCCTAAATTCCATACCAGGCCCTTCAGGTCTGGTATGGATATTAAGGGGAACCCCGGCCAAAATTTAAAAAAAAAAATGACGTGGGGTTCCCCCTAAATTCCATACCAGACCCTTCAGGTCTGGTATGGATTTTAAGGGGAACCCCGCGCCAAAAAAAAAAAAAAAAAACGGCGTGGGGTCCCCCCAAAAATCCATACCAGACCCTTATCCGAGCACGCAACCTGGCAGGCCGCAGGAAAAGAGGGGGGGACAAGAGTGCGGCCCCCCTCCCTCCTGAACCGTACCAGGCCACATGCCCTCAACATTGGGAGGGTGCTTTGGGGTAGCCCCCCAAAACACCTTGTCCCCATGTTGATGAGGACAAGGGCCTCATCCCCACAACCCTGGCCGGTGGTTGTGGGGGTCTGCGGGCGGGGGGCTTATCGGAATCTGGAAGCCCCCTTTAACAAGGTGACCCCCAGATCCCGGCCCCCCCCCTGTGTGAAATGGTAAGGGGGTACATAAGTACCCCTACCATTTCACGAAAAAAGTGTCAAAAATGTTAAAAATGACAAGAGACAGTTTTTGACAATTCCTTTATTTAAATGCTTCTTCTTTCTTCTATCTTGCTTCATCTTCTGGTTCTTCTGGCTCTTCTGGTTCTTCTGGTTCTTCCTCCGGCGTTCTCGTCCAGCATCTCCTCCGTGGCGTCTTCTGTCTTCTTCTCCTCGGGCCGCTCCGCACCCATGGCATGGGGGGGGAGGCTCCCGCTCTTCTCTTCTTCTCTTCTTCTCTTCTTCTCTTCTCTTCTTCTCTTCTTCTCTTCTTCTCTTCTTCTCTTCTTCTCTTCTTCTCTTCTTCTCTTCTTCTCTTCTTCTCTTCTTCTCTTCTTCTCTTCTTCTCTTCTTCTCTTCTTCTCTTCTCTTCTTCTCTTCTTCTCTTCTTCTCTTCTTCTTCATTTTCTTCTCCGGGCCGCTCCGCAATCCATGCTGGCATGGAGGGAGGCTCCCGCTGTGTGACGGCGCTCCTCGTCTGACAGTTCTTAAATAACGGAGGGGGGCGGGCCACCCGGTGACCCCGCCCCCCTCTGACGCACGGTGACTTGACGGACTTCCCTGTGGCATTCCCCGTGACGTCACAGGGAAGTCCCGTCAAGTCACCGTGCGTCAGAGGGGGGCGGGGTCACCGGGTGGCCCCGCCCCCCTCCGTTATTTAAGAACTGTCAGACGAGGAGCGCCGTCACACAGCGGGAGCCTCCCTCCATGCCAGCATGGATTGCGCAGCGGCCCGGAGAAGAAAATGAAGAAGAAGAGAAGAAGAGAAGAAAAGAAGAAAAGAAGAAAAGAAGAAGAGAAGAAGAGAAGAGCGGGAGCCTCCCCCCCATGCCATGGGTGCGGAGCGGCCCGAGGAGAAGAAGATAGAAGACGCCGCGGAGGAGATGCTGGACGAGAACGCCGGAGGAAGAACCAGAAGAACCAGAAGAGCCAGAAGAACCAGAAGATGAAGCAAGATAGAAGAAAGAAGAAGCATTTAAATAAAGGAATTGTCAAAAACTGTCTCTTGTCATTTTTAACATTTTTGACACTTTTTTCGTGAAATGGTAGGGGTACTTATGTACCCCCTTACCATTTCACACAGGGGGGGGCCGGGATCTGGGGGTCACCTTGTTAAAGGGGGCTTCCAGATTCCGATAAGCCCCCCGCCCGCAGACCCCCACAACCACCGGCCAGGGTTGTGGGGATGAGGCCCTTGTCCTAATCAACATGGGGACAAGGTGTTTTGGGGGGCTACCCCAAAGCACCCTCCCAATGTTGAGGGCATGTGGCCTGGTACGGTTCAGGAGGGAGGGGGGCCGCACTCTCGTCCCCCCCTCTTTTCCTGCGGCCTGCCAGGTTGCGTGCTCGGATAAGGGTCTGGTATGGAATTTAGGGGGAACCCCACGTCATTTTTTTTTTTAATTTTGGCCGGGGTTCCCCTTAATATCCATACCAGACCTGAAGGGCCTGGTATGGAATTTAGGGGGACCCCCACGTCATTTTTTTTTTTTAATTTTGGTTCGGGGTTCCCCTTTGGGAATTCCCATGCCATTTTTATCAATGAACTTCTATGTGTATTGTCGGCAATGCAATAGCCGCGGGTAGTTTTAAATGAGTTTTTTCCTTCAAAAATGTCATTTTGCTGTCAGACTGTTCTAAACACAGGAAACATGCGCCCCTTTACAGGCACACTATAGACACCTCCCAGGTACGAAATTTAAAGGGATATTACACTTTATTGTTTGACTTTAAGCATTATTAAAATCACTGCTCCTGAAAAAACGGCCGTTTTTAAAACTTTTTTTGCATTGATCCATGTCCCCTGGGGCAGGACCCGGGTCCCCAAACACTTTTTATGACAATAACTTGCATATAAGCCTTGAAAATTAGCACTTTTGATTATTCATGTTCGTGTCCCATAGACTTTAACGGTGTTCGCATGTTCGAACGAACTTTTTTCCTGTTCGCATGTTCTGGTGCGAACCGAACAGGGGGGTGTTCGGCTCATCCCTAATATAGATATATATATATATATATATATATATATATATATATATATATAGATATCTATATATATAGATATCCATCTATATATAATATATATATTATTATTATATTTATATATAGAATGAAATTGAATGAAATGGAATTCTAATAGATAAGACTAGAATAGAAAAAACAATAGAACAGAATAGAAAAAAAGATTGTGTATATATATATATATATATATATATATATATATATATATATATAACCATCTTCTGAAATTCAAATTTGGTACAGAATTAATTTGAATTCGAATAGAAATGATTAGAATAGAATATGTTATATTTTTTTCTATTCTGTTCTATTGTTTTTCTATGCCATTCTTTTCTATTATTTTCTATTCTTTTCTAATCTTTTCTATTGGAATTTGATTTCATGGGGGGCAGGAGGCGAAGCCTAGCGGAGCAGACATGCATTGTTAGAGCTCCACACCGCTGAGGAGAGAAGAGAAGGACAAAGCGGAGCCTGCAGGCTCAAAAGGTATCCATTTGAACCTTTTTGCCCCTGGGAACAAACTGTGAAAGTTTGGGCAGGAAATATGGTACTGGGAGGAAACCGTGGCAGAAATAAAAATCACCTCACAAAGAGCTCACAGGCACTCACTGCAACTAAAGCACCTCCAGTCACCTCACAAGATACAGCATCAGGGCGCTCTCACAGACAGAAAATGTCACAGCAAGACTCTCCATTTGAGTCAGATACAGAACAAATCCTCTCACAAACTTCTCCACAAGACTCCTCAGAATCCCCAGTAATATTATTACAATTTGAAAAGATGCTTCATAAGGCTTTAAAACAAACCTCAGACCAAATAACAAAAAGCCTAACCAAAGAAATAAGAGAGCTGGGAAACCGCACCGCAGCCTTAGAAATAAAAATGGATGAAATTGAAATTACAACCCAAGAAAATATAACAGAATTGGAACAATTAAAAAAAGAGAATTTAATACTTCAAACTAAGCTCGAAGATTACGAAAATAGAGCCAGACGTTCAAACTTGCGCATAAGGGGAATACCTGAAACTGTGACAGACCTGCAATCTACTATTACTGCTCTATTACAAGAACTAAAGCCAGATATCCCTATTGAACGTTTAAAACTGGACAGAGTACACAGAGCCCTCACAGCCAAAAAGAAAGATGGACCCCCACGTGATATAATCACAAAATTTCATTATTACAGAACGAAAGAACAAATACTAATTGCTGCAAGAGAAAAAAAGGAACTTAATTTTCAAGGACACAATTATCAAATTTTTGCTGACCTATCCCAACTTACTATTACTAAAAGACGATCCATGAAACCCCAACTAATGGAACTGCAACGCCACAACATTATGTATCAATGGGGCTTCCCCTTTTCAGTCAGATTTAACTACCAAGGTACAATTTACAGAAGCAGATCAGCAAATGAAGTACAACAAACCCTTTTAAAATTAAATCTGACAGAACCCACAAGCAGCAACACTCCCACACGCAGAAGAATGGCATCATCTTCACCTTCAGGCAGCACCCAGAAAATTTCAGAACAAAATGGGAATCATCATTCTCACAAAAGAGGCCGTTATGCCACATCATCCATGGACCAAGAAGATTCAATGGACTGACATCCTAATTCCTGATATCTCTTCATTTATTATACTAAGAGATGGTTCTCTATAAAAAACCTATATTTATAACTGAATGTAACTGCATTCTGATAGTCACACACTGTGTGGGATCATGTTACATTCCAGTTATATTTCTTATTACTTCTGATTCATATAGCCTTAGAATATATAAGTGAAATAAGGAAATTCTTGTTCAGTTATATATTATCAGGTAATAACAATAGATTTATTACTTTTTAGGACAAATATGTTCAATAACCCAGAAGTAATGGAAGCTTTTTCTTTCTTTTCTTAAAACAAATATATTATTACCTAACTAGTTCCTAGAATTATGTTTTTGTTTATTCTAATCTGAAGCAACACAACCTCAATTTTATGAGTTAACATATCTAAACAGTTACATATGAATAAAATATGTAATTGTTTACTCTAAAAGGGTTAAAATCCCAAAATAATTCAAACTATCTTCATCAATACCAAAGTTATTAACAGTACCTTTCTAACTGAATTATTTAGCCTAGGGCAAGACTAACCATATACAACCACCCTGGAATAAATAATTTCAACAAAAACTATATTCTGCACTCCAATTAATGAAACATCATTTTGATGTCTTTTGACATAGCACTTCTCTCCTGTAAGCGGAAGATCCGTGTACCCCCATTAGCCCTCCTCATTCTCCCAACCATATTATGTGGGAGTGTGATGAAGGCACTTATTCCCCTGAGAGAGATATTTATTCTCTTTCACGGGTAAATTGTGATTACTTGCAAAAAATAAATTTATACAATGTATCATCTAATCTCACATGTTTTTTGTTTACTCTTTACTCCAGAATTCACTGGTTTCTTTTCTATCTATTCATCTCTTCAGTCCGCACAGGTTGATCTGCGCAGTCAGCTCTGCATAACAAAAAGTAAGTCAAAACTATTTGATCTATTGCCATGCCACCACTGAATATACTTTCCCTGAATGTTCAGGGAATAAATGTCCCTCAAAAAAGGACCAAAGCCTTCCGTACTTTCCATAACAAGAAGGCTCACATAGTATGCCTCCAAGAAACACACTTCACCAAAGATTCTACTCCAAAATATATTTCTCCTTTTTATCAACAAATTTACACGGCTTCTGCCTGTACCAAGCAAAGGGGAACTCTAATTGCATTTCACCGATCCACACCATTCACCTTATCATCAGAAATTAAAGACCCAGAAGATAGATACCTGATACTCATGGGTTATATAATGGATACAGCAATCACGGTGATTTCCTACTACGCTCCTAACAAACAACCTACACCATTCCTCTCACATATATTACAAGTGATTAATACACACAAAATAGGAACAGTGATAATGTGTGGGGATTCGAACCAGGTCCTCCTCCCATTTCTAGATAAATCACCTTTTACACCATCCAAAATAACCTCTAGATTACCTTTTTCTCAACTTCTTTCCAAATACAATCTGGTAGATTCATGGAGAGAAAGTAACCCAATGAAAAAGAAATTCACTTATTTCTCGCACCCTCATCAAACCTTCACCAGAATAGATCATATTTTTCTAACAATAGGAATGATACCAGAAATTATTGCATCAGATATAATTCCGATTCCGTGGTCTGACCATAATGCAGTATACACTACTATAGCCTCAGCCATACCAAAAGCGCATGACCCAACGTGGTACTTACCGGACATAATGCTCAAACACCCACTACATCAGATGGCCATTGAACAAGCTTTAAAGGAATACATATCAATTAATAATACAACAGACATCTCCCCAATAACACTGTGGGAAGCTCATAAGCCTGTCTTGCGCGGTACAATACAAAGACAAATGGCACTATTTAAACGGGAACGCAAAAATCTAGCAAAAAAACTAGAACTCAATTTTAATGCAGCCTACATATCATTTCAAGATAATCCATCTCAGAGTACAAAATCTCATCTGGAAAAATCTAGATTGGAATACGATCTATTTCTCACTGAGTCAGTTGATAAATCCCTCAAACGCTCCAAACACAATTTCTACATGAAAACAAACAAACCAGGTACATATTTGGCTCGGGCATTAAATTCAACTAACAAATCTTTCAAACCAATACGTTTGAAATTATCAAAAATGTTTACACTTGTAATCCAGTTAAAATAGTCCATAAATTTCACTCACATTTCGCAACTTTATACAAGACAAACAATGAATTTAATCCTACAGAGGCTGAATCCTTCTTCTCAAAAATAACCTTACCTGAGTTATCTCAGAATCAAAAAAGCAGTTTGGATGAGCCTATAACTATAGATGAAGTTGCTAACGCCATAAAAGACCTAAAACTTAACAAAAGACCAGGCCCAGACGGCTACTCGGCTTTATACTATAAAACATTCTCAGAAATACTCTCTCCCATTCTCACTGAAACTTTTAACAAACTTCTAGATGGACATTCTTTTCGGCAAGAAACACTAATGGCAATTGTTTGTATGATCCCAAAACCCCTTTCTGATGATACTTCCTGTGTGAATTATCGGCCTCTCTGTTAAACCTCGATATTAAATTATTAGCAAAAATAATAGCAAAACGCCTCAATAGCATTATAGGAAAATTAATACATAGAGATCAAGTAGGCTTCATGCCAAATAGACAGGCAGGCGATAATATACGCAGGGCAGTGTTATTGGCACATATAGCTAAAAAACGGAAAATCCCTTTATGTTTTCTATCTCTCGATATTAAGAGGGCATTTGACACAGTATCCTGGCAATATATGCAATATTCATTACAAACATGGGGTTTTGGACCCCACTTTTTAACATGGATCAAAGCATTATATAATAAACCCAAAGCCTATATAAAATATGCTGGATACAAATCTGAAGCCTTTAATATCGAAAGAGGTACCCGACAGGGTTGCCCATTATCTCCCTTATTATTTGCCCTTATACTCAAACCCATGGCCCAATACATCAGAACAAACCAAACTATAACTGGCATTGAAGTAGGAGGTATTACACACAAATTATGTATATTTGCAGACGATATATTACTTTTTCTATCATCACCACAGGTCTCTGGTCCTAACTTAATACCAGCTCTTGATGGATTTGCAGCCCTATCCGGCCTTATGATTAATCCTAAGAAATGCCTAGTGCTTAATATTTCACTCACAAACATGGAATTGATCCCGGCTAGGGCTGCACTCCCATTCACATGGGCAGAAAAATCAATCCCATATCTTGGAATTCATTTAACAGCATCTCATTCTGACTTATTCTCAACCAATTATCCTCCTGTATTAAGACAGATCACAAATCTAATAAAACAATGGTCTCAACTTCCTTTATCCTGGATAGGGAAGATTAATGCAATCAAAATGACTATTCTACCCAAATTGCTTTATCTATTCAGAGTCCTCCCTATTCCAATTCCTTCCTATTTTTTGAGAATAGTACAAAAAAGAGCAACTTCGTTTATATGGGGCTCTTCTAAACCACGTATACCTATACACACACTACATCTTCCCAAAAATAAAGGAGGCCTGGGATACCCTAATTTTACTAACTACTACAGAGCAGCACATTTGGCCAGTCTGTCCAAATACCATGCAAAACAGGAAATCCCATTATGGGTATTTATAGAGGCTTCAGAAAATGACCCTCTATTAATATCAAATTTATTATGGCTTGATCCTAAAGACCGCTTTAAAATTCATAATCCCATAACTAAACACTTCTTATCTCTCTGGGATAAACTAAAAACCAAATATCAGTTACAATCTCCACACAATCCTCTCCTTTCTTTTATCAGAAATCCGGCCTTTTATCCGGCATGGATCTACCCAAATTCTTTTAAAGCTTGGACAACATCAGGCATTCAGACACTAAATGACTTCATAGCATCTAAATCATTCCTTTCATTCCCATCGCTTAAAGAAAAATATGATCTACCAAACTCTGAGATATTTAGATATCTCCAAATCAAAAATTTCTATACACCATTCCTAAAGGGGGATACACCATTATCCCAATTATCCATTTTTGAATCAATCTGTACAAAAGATCCATTTGCTAAAGGTACAATTTCATCACTTTATAATCAATTATATGGAGTAGCAAATCTTAATAGACCCTCTTACGTTCAGAGGTGAGAGGAGGACCTGGGACGAACTTTAGAAGACACGGACTGGTCTAACATATGGCTCACATCTAAGTCATCTTCACCCAACATCTTAGCACTGGAGACAAATTATAAAGTGGTACCTTGTACCCGCTAGAGTGGCAAAATATTCACCTAATACCTCAGCTCTTTGTTTTCGAGGATGCCCAGAAATAGGCACATATTTACACATATGGTGGACGTGCCCAGTAATCCAAACCTTCTGGAAGGAAGTCTTCGTGATTGCATCCAAAATATTTAAAAAAATAATACAACCAGATCCATATTTAACTTTACTTAAACTAAAACCGGAATGGTTAACACTCTCTCAATTCAAACTTATGATCCAACTAATAACGGCTGCAAAACAAACAGTGGCCAAGGCATGGAAATCTCCTACATTGGTACTAGCAGAAACAATTCACAGAATGAATAATACAATGTCCCATGCTAAGATGGTAGCCATTGATCAAAATCAAATTCCAAAATTTGAAAAACTTTGGCATCCTTGGATAAAACAACAGTTCCTGTCAAACTTCAATGACTCTGTCCTGTTGCCATGGTAACAGATTAAATGACTTACAGAGACACCCATTCTAAGGCTTCAAAGAGAACTAAAAAGAATAATAAACTGACGAGCGGGACAACCTTGTGGACCATACCTCTACCTTTCAACCCTTTTTCTTCTTTCTCTTTCCTTTTCTCCACCTTACGATTAAAGCTCATTATCAGAATTTATTTGACCTATATACACTCTACTTGTAAACAATATTTATAGTAGGTATAAATCATTTAAATACCTACAAAAGTAACTAAGGAAATGATATATATCTTTAATTTAGGTTTACGTGAACCCAAAGTTTAATATTTGAAATTTCATGATATTTACCTCTATAAACCCTACTGTAAAACAATGAGCTTACTTTATAGATCCTTGTAAACTTACTTTATGTATCTTTATAACATTGTATACTCAATAAACTTCTTTTGACAAGGAATTTGATTTCATTCTATACGAAATTCAAAATTCAGAAGATGTTATCTATCTATCTATATATAGATATCTATATCTATATATATATATATATATATATATATATATATATATATATATATATATATATATATATATATATATATATATATATATATATATATATATATATATATATATATATATATATATATATAGATAGATATAGATATATAGATATCTATCCATATCTATATATATAATATTTTTTTCTGTTCTGTGCTATTGATTTTCTATGCTATTCTTTTCTAGTATTTTTGATTCTATTCTAATCTTTTCTATTCAAATTTGATTTCATTCTATACGAATTTTGAATTTCGTAAAATGGTTATATATAGTTTACTTTTTCAAATCTGGTTGAATTTTTTCGAATGTGGTAGAATTATTTTGAATTTGATCATTTTTTCGAATTGGATAGATTTTTTTTCGAATGCAGTAGATTTTTTTTCGAATGCGGTCAAATTTTTTGAATTCAAATATGAAACGAAAGGAATCCCGAAAACGAATGTAATGAATGCAACAAATTTAACTAAATTAATTTAGTTAAATAACGAATTGAAACAAAACAAAACAAATTTTTTCATCCTGCACATGTCTACTTGCTACATCTACCACTCTGTTGCCCTTTGTTTGTTGTACGCTTGTGGGGGAGGCTACAGCTGTTTGAGTAAAGGTTCTTTTCTATTTGAGTACATTGCTAGTGTATTGTATGTGTTTATCCTATACTTTTAGTTCTCTTTGAAGCCTTAGAATGGGTGTCTCTGTAAGTCATTTAATCTGTTACCATGGCAACAGGACAGAGTCATTGAAGTTTGACAGGAACTGTTGTTTTATCCAAGGATGCCAAAGTTTTTCAAATTTTGGAATTTGATTTTGATCAATGGCTACCATCTTAGCATGGGACATTGTATTATTCATTCTGTGAATTGTTTCTGCTAGTACCAATGTAGGAGATTTCCATGCCTTGGCCACTGTTTGTTTTGCAGCTGTTATTAGTTGGATCATAAGTTTGAATTGAGAGAGTGTTAACCATTCCGGTTTTAGTTTAAGTAAAGTTAAATATGGATCTGGTTGTATTATTTTTTTTAATATTTTGGATGCAATCACGAAGACTTCCTTCCAGAAGGTTTGGATTACTGGGCACGTCCACCATATGTGTAAATATGTGCCTATTTCTTACTGCTATATTTTGTGCAAATGTTTCTTAAGAAATATAGCCTGTTATCCCCTATATGTCTTGAGTCTGATCTCAGGGAAACCTTCAATTTCTGCAAAATTGCAAGACACACATTGACTAAAGGGGTACAACCTGAGGTGCCAGAGGGGTTGAGGCCTTTTGGAAAGCCAAGGCACCAACAGAGGACCTAATAATATCAGCAGCTCCTATGGGGGTAGCGCTACACTACTCATGGATGAATTTTTTACTAAGGACAAATTAGTACATAAATACTGAAAGTGCATCTTAAAAAAAATGATACATAAATATATCTTAAATGCAAATACAAATATATTATACAGAAAGTTCAAAGTGCCTCTGTAGCAAATAAGATTAATAAAAAAGACTGAAGTACAAACCTGATGCCAAAGTGTAATGGGCAAAGATTAGGTCTATATTTAAACGCAAACCAAAAATTTGTAATTGCTGAATATAAATAATATAATATAAATAATATAAAAAATAAGAAATACCATAGGGAGGATTTTCAACTGTAACACATGCCATAATGACAATTCAGCTTCCCAGATTTCCAAAAAGGTGACACCCTTCAATCGCACGCAAGGCTTACTAGTACGGTTGCCATGACATCCCTTCAAACCTGAACACATATTAATTACACAGGTTCTGTGGCTGATTAAGGTGGCAATTAAACTCACTTTGTGCCTTATCTGCATTTAATTAGCCTCAGAACCTGTGTACTTCATATGTGTTCGAGTTTAAAGGAATGAGGTGGCAACTCTACTTACCAGATGGAATACGACCCTCAATGACCGGGTGGTCATAAGTGAATTTGAAAAAACTGGTCTCCACCAGGGAAAACTCTCCAACAACTCCTGTTCCTCCAGGCCAGACTTGCAGAAAGTAATCACAGCACTCCTCCACAGCTTGCTGGGATTGCCCACATCACTCAGAATCAGCTCAAGTGGATTGGTATTACAGCCATATAATTGTAGAAAAATATTGTGCACTTCCATCCGACTAGAAAAACTAACTAATGGCTGCTTCTATCACAAAATTCCCACATACAATACAGAGAAGAAGTAAGTAATAGGTGATTGGGCTGCCCAAGTAATACAATAGATACAACTGTTTTCAACTATCAATCAATATAAACAGCTAACATCAAACATGTCAAACAAATGCGTAAGAGCTCTGTGAAAATAATCATATAAAGTCCAAATCAAGACATAAAAAAAAAGTCCCAAAAATCCAAAAGAAAGTGCTCCAATCGTGCTTTTTCACAGGAAAAAAGCAGTGCGTTTATAATTCCTTGGATCCAGTCTGTGCTCCGCCACCAGGTGAAACACACGCTCACCTTAATTCAAGACCCACATATGGGCCAACATAGCATATAGGAAATCTGTCTCGCACACCAGATAATGGTCCTACACTCAGACCCTCCTTAATGAAATATCATCCCTAATGGGAGTAACTCCACAAAATTCATAGGAAAAAGGGAAATAATCTCCAATAGTGTAATATCTCAGTTAATCACATAGAATACACTAGCCCAGCTTATAGAAATGCATTCAAATTTTTTTCACAAAAAATAGGTATATAATGCAGTAAAATTATATAATCCAGCAATATCTCACGTGCTCTGCCTCCATGCATATCGACACCCTCCCACATGGCTTCGTCAGGAGGACTTCGTCAGGAGGACTATTTACAACAGTCATATCTATTGTATTATTTGGGCATGTGCAGTCACCTATTGCTTACTTATTCTCATTATACATATAATGAAAGAGACACCTCTCATAGTGTGAAACTGCCAAATAAAAAACAAGTTTTTTTATGTCTATGCACTTACAAAAGTGAGCAGGTGATACAGCATATCAGAAACCTCTGAAAACTGGGAATTATGAAATTAAAGATTGTTTCCATCTTTCTGTGCATGTGTAGTAGCCTGTATTGTAGTTCCGCCCTACCTGCTTTGTCACATATGACATCATCAGAGCACAGGACACACACTAACACCACGCACTTAAATAGAGAGAGACACCAAAGGAGGATCGAATCCCATTGACTACAGACACAATAGAGGAGGGACTTAGTTAATCACATAATTCATCCTATTGGCCCATAATATCAAGCTGCCTCCAAAGTGACGGACAAAGTTTTTTTGTTAAAAAATTAAAACTCCAAAAAAAATAAAGTTTGACTATTGATTATAAAACAATGTATGTCCCACTCATTGTTTAAACTGAGAGGGGCATATATTTTCAATTGATAAATCCATATGGTCTCAGCTCTGGATATAGAGTGTCTTTCATTTCCACATTTTGTCATGTTACAACAAAAAAAGTAAATGTATTTTATTGGAATTTTATGTGACAGACCAATAAAAGGTGGCACATAATTGTGAAGTGGAAGGAGATTGATAAAGATTTTCAAAATTAAAAAAAAAAAAAATCTGAAAAGTGTGGCATGCTTTTATATTCAGCCCCCCTTACTCTGATACCCCTAACTAAAATCTAGTGGAACCAATTGCCTTCAGAAGTCACCTGATTAGTAAATAGAGTCCACTTGTGTGTAATTTAATCTCAGTATAAATACAGCGTACTGTGAAGTCCTCAGAGGTTTGTTAGGGAGTCTTAGTGAACAAACAGCATCATGAAAGCCAAGGAACACACCAGACAGGTCAGGGATAAAGTTGTGGAGACGTTTAAAGCAGGGTTATGTTATAAAAAAATATCCCAAGCTTTTTTAACATTTCAAAGAGCACTGTTTAATCCACCACCTGAAAATGGGAAGAGTATGGCACAACTGCAAACCTACCAAAACATGGCCATCCACCTAAACTGACAGGCCGGGCAGGGAGAGCATTAATCAGAGAAGCAGCCAAGAGGCCCATGGTAACTCTGGAAGAGCTACAGAGATCCACAGCTCTGATGGGAGAATCTGTCCACAGGACAACTATTAGTCATGTACTCCAAAAACCTGGCCTTTATGGAAGAGTGGCAAAAAGAAAGCCATTGTTAAAAGAAAGCCATAAGAAGTCCCATTTGCAGTTTGCGAGAAGCCACGTGGGAGACATAGCAAATATGTGGAAGAAGGTGCTCTGGTCAGATGAGACCGAAATTGAACTTTTTGGCCTAAAAGCAAAATGCTATGTGTGGCGGAAAACTAACACTGCACATCACCCAGATCACACCATCCCCACTGTGAAACATGGTGGTGGCAGCATTGTGTTGTGGGGATGCTTTTCTTCAACAGGAACAGGGAAGCTGGTCAGAGTTGATGGGAAGATGGATGGAGCAAAAAACAGGGAAATCTTAGAAAAAGACCCATTAGAGTCTGCAAAAGACCGGGGCAGAGGTTCAGTATTCCAGCAGGACAACAACTCTAAACATACAGCCAGAGCTACAATGGAATGGTTTAGATCAAAGCATATTTGTGTATTAAAATGGCCCAGTCAAAGTCCAGACCTAAATCCAATTGAGAATCTGTGGCAAGACTTGAAAATTGCTGTTCACATCGAATCTGACAGAGCTTGAGCTATTGGGCAAAAATATCACTCTCTAGATGTGCAAAGCTGGTAGAGACATACCCAAAAATACTTGCAGCTGTAATTGCAGTGAAAGGTGATTCTACAAAGTATTGAGTACAAATGCATGCCACACTTTTCTCATATTTGTTTATAAACAGAAATTTAAAACCATTTATCATTTTTCTTCCACTTCACAATTATGTGCCATTTTGTGTTGGTACATCACCTTAAATTCCAATAAAAAAAAAAAATGTTTTCGGTTGTAACATGGCAAAATGTGGACAGTTTCAAGGGGTATGAATACTTTTTCAAGGCACTGTATCCCTTCTAGCATTACTTTCCCTCAAGCTAGGATTATATTTCTTAATTGCAACAGAAATAGCTCCAACTGGATTTTTATTATGCTGTGCAGTGTAATGATTCAACACACTATGACCCTTGAATCTTACCTGATATTAGCAATATGTTCATTCAAACGGACCTGCAGTGCCCATGTAGTCTGACCTATATACTGCAAACTACATAGACACAGCAGCATATATATATATTGGAGTGTTTGAGGTGCAAGAAATGAACAAACATATACTATATGTTTAACAGGTCTGTGCAGACTTAAAGCTAGTCAGCTTTCGCCCTTTGAAATTGTTTCTTACAGACGCTACACTTCCAACATAAATGGTACCCATCCATTTTACCAAGAAATGTAGGTCTAACAGGTGGATCCAATACATTAGGAGCCAATTTGTTCCTCAAAATGGCAGCATGCCTAAAAATAACAGAGGGATTCTCTGGCAGCACAGGACCTAATATTTGGTCCCTCTTCCACATTGGCCAGTGCTTTTTCAAAATATTTTTTATCAGGTAATGCTGGGATGAAAAAATGGTGAAAAAAGACAAACCAAAATCATCTGAATTCATTAAAAGGTGTTCATTAACAGTGATCAGATTTTTTTTTTTTTTTTTAACATCAAAGAAGTTTATTGTAAAGAGTTTTAGACAGTACAGAACAAATCAAAGCAGTGTGTACAATACTGGCAGTATACAATTCTCTTCCTGCAATTTTGTAAGCATGGTATCATCTTTACCTGACTAATAATCTTAAGCTTTAATAGTTATAGGTTTATTTAACAATTGTCAAAATGACGTATTATTTGTTTGTTAAGCTTAGCTCACTTACAGATCTTCAATATATAAGATATTGTTTGCTTCATTAGTTAGCTTTGATTTTTCAAACTTAAATATATTTATAACAGAGAAAGGGGGAAAGAAGTGAGATAAAGAAAAAAAAAAAAAAAAGAAGAGAGGGGGGAGAAGGGGAATGTATATGTTTAGTAAAGCAGATGTATTTTATTTTGTGTCTTAAATGGCATGAATAAATTCAGAATCAGATTTGGTGGAGACTGGTCGTTCCCACTATTGCAGTCATCAGGTATCTCTAGTCTATGTCGCAGACCTCTAGTGGTTCATTATTTTATCATAGGCTTCGGAGGCCTTAAAGGCGAACCACGGAGACCAAGTCTTTTGATATTTTTCGGCTTTGTCCTGGGATTGTGCCAGGGTATCTTCCATATAACAGGTGTCAGCCACTTTTTTTAGCCATTCCTGAATGGGTGGAGGGTGTGTGTTTTTCCAGTACAGAGGTATTAGTGCCTTAGCAGCATTAAGTAAGTGCTTTGTTAAAGATCTTTTGTAGCGCCTGATGGGGAAGTTAGTGATATGAAGTAGACAACAGGCAACATTGAGTGTAATCTTGGTCTCCGTGATTTGCCTCACGATTTTCCTGACTTCATTCCAATAGTTTGTAATTTTGGAGCACTCCCACCACACATGCAGGAGGGTGCCTATCTCTTCTCCACATCTCCAGCAAGTGTCTGAAGCCTGTGGGTACCATTTCTTTAGTTTGTCAGGGGTAGCATACCAATGTGTCAGGAGTTTGTAGGTTAACTCTTGAGTTTTGGTGCTGATCGAACAGCTATGAGAAAGAACGCATGCTGTCTCCCACTGTCTGTCAGTTATGTCCGTTTGTAGGGCGGAGGACCAAGCCTTGCGGAATCTATCGTCTTTAGTCCCTTTCATCTTTTGTAGCCTTGCATACGTGACAGATGTTGCCCGATTACATTGCGACCCGTTAGAACAAATTTCTTCTAACTCAGTCAGCTCTCTAGAAAGTTGGGGTTTCCTATATTTGTCATTTAAAAAGCTACGAATCTGGAAGTACGTCCACAGAGGTAGTCTTGCGAGTCCGATGTCAACCTTTAGTGTGGTAAAGTCTTTAATTTGGCCTTTGTGAAAACAGGTCTTTGCAGTGAGAGGTTGTGTGAGGTCTAGAGCCTGTAAACAGGTATTTCTGAGGCCCGGTGGGAAGTCAGGGTTATCGGTTAGGGGGGTGAGCGGGCTGATACTAGAGGTCAGGTCTGTGTTTTTAGCTATACTATGAAACAAGTGTAATGTCGTGCCTGTTAGGGGATGTTTTTTAATGAGGGAGTGATGAGCTTTGAGTGGTATCCATGGAGCGAATTTCAATGGCGTTTGATATAATGAGTTCTCTAGTATTACCCAATCCTTAGTTTCCTCATGACAGTGCCAATCAATCACTCTCGTGAGATGGGATGCAAGATAGTAGTTATAAAAATTTGGTAGTCCCATCCCACCTAGGTTTTTTGGCCTATTGAGAAGAAAAAAGCTAAGTCTGGGTTTCTTAAGTCTCCAGATAAACTGAATCAGGGTAGATTGCAATGCTTTAAAAAATTTCTGTGGTATCCTGATCGGCAGTGTTCTGAGGAGGTAAAGCAATCTAGGGAGTATGACCATTTTCAAAGCCGCTGATCTCCCGAACCAAGACAAATATTTGGAGTGCCATTTTTGTAGGTCTGTTTTTATTTTTTGTAGAAGGGTAGGGAAGTTACGCTCATATATATACGTCAAGCTCGGGGTTAACCAGATCCCAAGGTATTTAAGAGCATTTGACTCCCAACTAAAGGGGCAATTTTGTTTGGCTTTGGTTAGGTTGTCTGTTGTGAGAGAAATGTTCATAGCCTCAGGTTTCGTGAAATTGATCTTAAGGTTTGCTATAAAACCGAAATGGGTGAACTGTTTCATTAGGTTGGGTATGGTCCTGTGGGGGTTGGTCAGAAAAAACAGAAGGTCGTCAGCATAGGCTGCAATCTTATATTCCTTGCCTGCCACTTTAAACCCTGATACTGAGCTGTCTAGATTAACTGTCCTGATGAAAGGCTCCAATGAGAGAATGAATAGTAGCGGTGACAGTGGGCACCCTTGCCTAGTGCCATTTGTGATCAAGACCCTATCTGACGATGTGCCGTTGATTTTCAATTGGGCTGAGGGTTTGTCATACAAAGTGGAAATCCAGCTCATCATATGTGACCCCAGTCCAATGAACCTACATGTCTCCAGCATATAGTCCCATGCAAAGGCCTTCTCCGCATCCGTGGACAGGAGAAGGCCCTCGCAGTCACCCCTGTGGGCTGCATGTGTTAACAGAAGGTCCTTCATCACATTGTCTCTTGCCTCTCTGCCAGGCATGAAACCCACTTGCTCCTGACCCACCAAAGAGTGTAATAGTGGTCTCAGTCTGTTCGCTATTACTTTTGCTAGGATTTTCAAATCTAAGTTCAGTAATGAAATAGGTCTATAGCTGGCGCATTCTGCTGGGTCCTTACCTGGTTTAGGCACAACTGTGATATGGGCAGACAAAAAATCATCTGTTGCATGGTTGGGTGAGGACAGGGCGTTCAAAGCTCTAGTCAGTGGTGGCAATAGACTAGTGCAGAATGATTTGTAGTAAATTGACGTAAAGCCATCCGGGCCCGGGCTTTTCCCTGATTTAAGTTCTTTAATGATTGACATTATTTCTGCTTCCATTATTTCTCCTTCCAAAAGGGAGGTGTCAGTGCCCACTAATTTGGGGAGCCCACTATTTCGCAAGTAGTCCTGTATGGCTGATTCTCTGTCAGCCTGTATAAATTGGGGTTTGTGTTGTGGAGGCAAATTATATAAGGCTGAGTAAAATTGGTGGAAATGTGAGGCTATGTCTTTGGTGGCAACATCTAGTTTCCCCTTCTGTGACCTGATCTCTGCTATGTGGTTTTTCGAATTTGCTTTCCTCAGGGCCCTCGCTAGCAATCTACCAGTTTTATCACCTGATTCATAATAAATCGCTCTTTTGAAAAAAATAGTCTTTTGGTTTTATGTTCCATTAATTGTTGAAGAGCCTTTCGTTTTTCAAGTAGTGCTGTAGCCGACTGTAATGATAAAGACTGTTTATGGCTATTTTCTAATGTTCTAATGTCATTTATTAAGTTCGCAATTTCTTGCTCTTGTCTTTTTTTCTTTTGAGAACCTAATTTGATCAATTCTCCTCTCATATAGCATTTATGTGCCTGCCAAATAGTCATAGGGTCGACGTCCGGTGTGACATTAATGCTAAAGTAATCCTTTAGTGCTTTTGTCAATTTGGGTGTTATGTCTGGGTCAGTCAACAATGAGGAGTTGAGTCTCCATCCAGTTGATATCGGAGTTATAGGACCTGGGTCTATTGTCAGGGAAATTGGGGCGTGATCAGATATTGATTGGATGCCTATTTGGGCTTCGGTTACATTTTGTAGATCCCTTTGAGTGACAAATAAAAAGTCTATACGCGAGTATCTGTTATGTGGTATTGAATGAAACGTGAAGTCTCTGGAGTCTGGGTAAAGATATCTCCATGTGTCTATTAATTGTAAGGAGCTGAGGAGTGTTTTGATTTTTTTTTAGTGCGTTATACTTAATGCAGGATTTCCCCGATGAGGAATCAACCGCCGGGTTCAGTGGTATGTTGAAGTCTCCTCCCAGTATTCCTGTTGCAAAGCCCATAAGTACCCATACTATCTTTTGGCAAAAGGTCACTTGTGCTGTGTTTGGGAAGTAGACATTTGCAATCGTGATCGGTCTGTCATGGTATGTACCTTTAATAAAGACGTACTTTCCCTCCGGGTCACTAAGGCTTTCACTAAGAGTAAAAGGTGCCTCCCTACTCACGAGAGTCGTTACTCCTTTAGTCTTGGCCTGGTCATTAGTCGCATGATATGCAGTAGGAAAGAACATGTTCGTAATTTTTGGAATGTGCCTGTTTAAAGTGGGTCTCCTGCAAGAGGACAAAGTGTGGCTTACCCCTCTTTAGTTCTCTGGGGAGCGAAGTCCTTTTTTCTGGTATGTTCAATCCTCTGATGTTGTGTGAGATCACCTTTGGGTATTTACCCAACAATGAGTAAGCCATCTGTAAGGTTGAGTAGTCGATGACAGCAGATGAATTTTACAACCACCTCAGGGAAGTTTACTGACGACCAGTCTCCACCTCAACTCCTTACAAAAACAAAAAGGGTGAGTGTAATGGGGGGGGAAGGAAGAAGGTACAAAAATAAAAAAAAGTAAGTCTAAAAAAAGAGAGAAAGAAGAATAGAAGAGGAGGAAAAAAAGAAATGTTAATACAACAATGTATTCAACAATAGGGTTCAATTCTATTGTACGTAGATTATCACACCCTAGTCAGTGTATAAACCGAGATAGGGTATTTAAGTAGTATATCTGAGTCGAGGGGTCTCAGCTCAGATATACTTTGGGGTGACGTGTTGAGTCCGCGACTCAGACTATAAATCAACCTGTAAAAAAAGGGTTAGTTATTTGTTATTGTAACTGTGATGGATAACGACAGAGACACAGCCTCTAAAAGGTAACTTTTAACTTAGATCTGGCGAGATGCCAACTCTATGTAAATACCCTCTCCCACATCTCTCAACTGATGCGGATTTGTCCTGTTGATTTATGGCACTCTAAGAGAGCAAATGTGGCTTCATAGCAAGATCAGTTCTATAGACTAGTAGAGAGCACGTGAGCTTCATGTACCTTGTTTCAGAGTCTAGGAGTCATTTGTATCCTGTGTAGTATATGTCAGTTGGTATTCTGCTTGCAGCAGCTCATGTCTTTCCAAATGACTCTGAAATGAAGTTGTTAAGTAGCCAACTCGGCCCTATTCAGCCTGATGGGTAAGAAATCAACATAAAGCAAACAAACCCAACTTGGCAGAGTGTTCCCTTGACTCCTGCAAAAATGTAGCAGCAACTGCTCCACTCGTATGCAGATCTTGCTAGAGCAAAAAAAAAATAAATAAATAAAGAGAAAAAAAAGGGAAAAAACAGGGGTTGTTATAGGTAGACAACTTCAAACTTAAATCACAGCCTGTGGGCCCATAGGGAAGGGTCCCAACCTGATGAACTTATTGTTCACTTAGTCAATCAGATACGTGAGATCTTGAGGGTGTTGGACGTGAGACTGGAGTCCCCCTCGGTGTTCCTCCACCCCGTCCTTGTTTCATTCTTTTGTTCTGTTGTTGTTTGTCAGGGGTAGAGAATGGCGATCCATGTGGGTTTTTAGTGTGAGGTGGTAGGGCAAACTCCTGATACCATTCCGGCAAGTCTATTACTTCCATATCCAATGCTGTACAGAAATCCGGTAGTTCCTCTGTTGTGTGCAGCACCAGCTGTTTTCCTGCGACATTTACCACTAAGGCGAACGGAAAGCGCCACGTGTATCTAATGTCTTTCGCTCTAAGTTTGTCCAGGAGGGGGCGAAGTGCCCTTCTGTTCTTTAATGTGATCTGTGAGAGATCTTGGTACAGCATGATGTGTGCACCGTTAAAAATGATGTGCTCATTTCTTCTTGCTTTCCTCATAATGTCTTCCTTAAGGGGAAAACTTTGTAAGCAGCAAATTATGTCTCTTGGGGGAGCTGTATCTGGACCTCTGGCTCTAAGCGCTCTGTGTGCCCTAACAAACTCTATTTCAGAGTCCTCTTGTCTTTCTAATAGACTGTTAAACAATCTCCTGAGCGCGGGCATTATCTGATCGCTGTCCACGGTCTCAGGGATCCCCCTCACCCTGATATTGTTTCTGCGACCATGGTTATTGAGGTCCTCAAGATGGCGATTCATTTCAATAAACATGTCTGTCAGCAATCCTGTCAAGTCTATGCAGCGCTTTGTCTCTATGTTCCCCCTGTTCCTCCACCGCCTCCATCTTGTCAGACAGAACAAATATATTTGATTTTAGGTCTGTAATAGCTGCAGAAAATGTTGCTTTTATGTCTGCAGCAAAGCCAGACATATCTGCGTATGTGAGGGGTTTATTGGAGCACGTTCTGCTCCTACCTGATCCTTCCATGGCGGACTGCGAGTCCTCATTGAAGTCCTCCTCCTCCTGCAGTGACCGCACCATCTTGTGTCCCGCGACGTTGCCTCCGGCCGTAGTTGTGGCTTTCAGAAGCTCTGAAATGCTTCTTGCTGTGGAGGACGCTGCTGCCGAATGGCGTGTTTTAGTGTGGGGAGTCTGGTGCATCAGTCTGCCTATCTCCCGATCCGAGCAGGTTAAATAGGAAGCAGTCGGCTGTGTCTTATCCCGGAGCTCCGTCAGTGTGCAGCCATCTCGGTCGCTCGCCAAGCCACGCCCCCCAGTGATCAGATCTTAATGATCTTGAAAGCTCACATCATATTACCTTAACAAGATTACCATCACTGTAACCTTTTTCCAAGAATCTAGACTTAAGGACCTGCACTTGTTGTAAATAATTCTCCTTATATGTGCAATTGCATTTGAGATGTAAAATCTGGCTTTTGGGTACTGAAGACAACCAAGATGAATGATGACAGGAATCTAACGATATGTACCCATTTATGTCAGTTGCCTTGAAATAGGTAGTCATTTCATGATCCCATCAACAATAGAAATGTTCAGGTCCAAAAATGAATCTCGCTGGGACTTGCCTCATGACTGAGCTCAATTTCTCCATGATTGTTATTCAGAGTACCTATGAAGGAGTCTAATGAGCTCCTATCATCATTATGGGTCATAAAAAAATAATAAACACAATAAACACAAATAACACAAAATATAACTGGACAACTGGCATGGTAGGATCCTGGCCTAAGAAGTGCTGCACCTATTCAAAATCCAAATCATGTGAAAAAACAGTGTACAAGGAGGCAACATCCTCTATTGTCAGCGGATATCCGTTTCCATTTTACCTCTCTTAATGTGTTGATAACATGTTTGATTTCTTTAAAAAAAGAAGGGGATCCCATCACCAGTGGTTGCAAGTAACGATCAAGATACTTGCCTGCTCTTGCTGTAATAGAGTCTATTCCACTGATGATGGGACGTCTTGTAAGATCAACCAAACTTTTGTGAACTTTTGGCAGACAATACATTACTAGGAGCCAATGGTACCAAGAACTTATGTTTCTAAACCCACTATCTACCATTTTTTTAAGCTCTCTTTTGTAACCAAGGGTTGTATTACTCCTTAAAGGGGCATATGTTTCTATATCAGATAGAATCCTCCCCATCTCTCGATTATAGTCATCCTTATCCATGATAAATAACCCCCCCCCCCTTATCAGCGGGCCAAATAACAATGTCTTTTCTTGCACATAGCTGCTCCATACCCACTTTAATATCCTTTTTGGGTTTTACATTTCTAATATTTAAGGAATCTAGATCTTTCAAGACTAGATCCTGAAAAAGTAGGCAGGATATTTTGTAGGTTGGGTGTAAAGAAAGGTGTCAGTCAAATTTAAATGAACTATTTCAGAAAAGACTTCCCTCTTATTCTTTATTAGGTTAGTCATAAGATACCTTTAGCATTAAGTCTTGGCACATATTTTTGTACATCTATAAATAGTCTCCTCTTCCCTAGTCAAAACCTTCTCACTTAGGGCAAAAATACATCTCTCTTTCAAACACATCTTCTTTTTCAAGTGTAGGTGCCATTAGTCCCTTTCTTGCGTCTCTACCTCTTTTCTGTCCTGTTCTTGTTCCCACATGAAAATCCTGTTGGTTGTTAAGTTCTCCGTAGTTTGGAAGCCTCCTTTACAGCACTGGTGCTTGATGATTGGCCAGGAACATTATTTTATTTTTTTTAAATTAATTTTTATTAAATAGTTTGCGAGGTTACATTCAAAAAGGCCATAGTCTGGATCACCTTGATCCCATATATCACAACACTGATGAAGCTTGAGAAGGACAATCTTTCACGAAACAGACCCTAGCAGTATGGGATAAATGTAAATTTGCACATAATCTTCAATCAACACATAATCCCTTGCTTTCATTTCTTAATAATCCAGCCTTTTATCCTGCCTGGAAATTCCCAAAATCATTCTCTGCATGGACCTCTACGAACCTGACTCGTTTATACAATCTTTCCTCGACTAAAGCTATTTATACATTTCCTGTACTATGTGAAACCTTTGGGTTACCTAAAACTGAAATATTTCGATATTTACAAATTAAAAATTTTTATGAACCACTTCTTAGTACAGGCTCAACTCTTAATCAAATGACTCAATTTGAGCGGATTTGTATAAGTGATCCACACATTAGAGGACTTATCTCAATATTATATTTCCAACTTAATATGATATCTAGTGAGTTTCTACCCTCATACACAACTAAATGGGCACAAGATATGAATTGAGTGTTTAATAAACAAGATTGGTCGAATATATGGTCAGCCACCTAAACTTCCTCTCCAAATTGTCCCCACATATTCACCTAATTGCTTTAGAGGATGTGACACAGCAGGAACACATTTTCACATATGGTGGCAATGCCCCGTAGTTGAAGAATTCTGGAAGAATATATTTCTTATGGCTTCTAAAGCCCTGGAAATCACGATTCCTCCAGATCCTGCAACGGCACTCCTAAACCTTAAACCCATAATACTCACCCATACTCAATTCCAATTGTTTATCCAACTTAGCACTGCAGCTAAACAAACGATTGCCAAGGCATGGAAGTCCCAAAATCTAATTCTTGCTGAAGCTAAACACAGAATGAACAGAGCACTTTTTTACGCCAAGATGACAGCTATTGAAGAAAATAAAATAAATAAATTTCGCAAAATTTGGCAACCATGGGTTAAAAACTACCTCCCTACAGATTTTGACCAATCTCTGTTGTTACCACACTAAGATATATATCATATTATTACTGAAATATATATTATATTTGTATACCTAATGAGAGCTGGATCATCATCCCGGGAAACTCTCTTTTTTTTTCTCTTCTTTCCTTCTTTCCATCTTTATCTCTCCTCCCTCTCCTTTTCTTTTATTATTTCCTAAAATATTCCTATGGATACTTAGTCTAATAACTTGATTTATTTCTCTAATCTTACATCTAGAATCCCAACTAGTGTATAGTAAATATGGTTGTAAGATATCTCTAAAATTACTTTATTTTATTAACTTATTTATTTATCTTTATCATACTGCAAAGATCTTCTGATGATTGATATGTATCCATGTATTGTATCATTTTATTTCTTCTTCTGTGAAAACTCAATAAATATATTTAACAAGAGAAGGACAATCTTTTCTAATATTTTGAAGATGAATATACAGTGCCTTGCAAAAGTATTCACCCCCTTGGCTTTTTACCTATTTTGTTACATTACAGCCTTTAATTCAATGTTTTTTTAATCTGAATTATATGTGATGGATCAGAACACAATAGTCTAAGTTGGTGAAGTAAAATTAGAAAAATATATACATAAAACTATTTTTCAGAAATAAAAAACTGATAATTGGCATGTGCGTATGTATTCACCCCCTTTGTTATGAAGCCCATAAAAGCTCTGGTGCAACCAATTACCTTCAGAAGTCAAGTAATTAGTGAAATGACGTCCACCTGTGTGCAATCTAAGTGTCACATGATCTGTCATTACACATACACACCCTTTTGAAAGGCCCCGGAGGCTGCAACATCTAAGCAAGAGGCACCACTAACCAAACACTGCCATGAAGACCAAAGAACTCTCCAAACAAGTAAGGAACAATGTTTTGAGAAGTACAAGGTAGGGTTAGGTTATTAAAAAATATTTAAATCTTTGATGATCTCTAGGAGCACCATCAAATCTATCATAACCAAATGGAAAGAACATGGCACAACAGCAAACCTGCCAAGAGACGGCCGCACACCAAAACTCACGGACCCAAAGAACACCATCCTCAGAGTGAAACATGGTGGTGGCAGTATCATGCTGTGGGGATGATTTTCAGCAGTCGGGACTGGCAAACTGGTCAGAGTTGAGGAAAAGATGGATGGTGCTAAATACAGGGATATTCTTGAGCAAAACCTTACCACTCTGTGCAATTTGAGGCTTGGACGGAGGTTCACCTTCCAACAGGACAATGACCCCAAACACACTGCTAAAGCAACACTTGAGTGGTTTAAGGGGAAACATGTAAATGTGTTGGAATGGCCTAGTCAAAGCCCAGACCTAAATCCAATACAACATCTGTGGTCAGACTTAAAGATTGCTGTTCACAAGCGCAAACCATCCAACCTGAAGGAGCTGGAGCAGTTTTGCAAAGAGGAATGGGCAAAAATCCTAGTGGTAAGATGTGGCAAGTTCATAGAGACTTATCCAAAGTGACTTGGATCTGTGATAGCCACAAAAGATGGTTCTACAAAGTATTGACTTTAGGGGGGTGAATAGTTATGCACATTGACTTTTTCTGTTATTTTGTCCTATTTGTTGTTTGCTTCACAATATTAAAAAAAAAACATCTTCAAAATTGTGGGCATGTTCTGTAAATTAAATGATGCAAATCCTCAAACAATCCATGTTAATTCCAGGTTGTGAGGCAAAAAAAACACGAAAAATGCCAAGGGGGGTGAATACTTTTGCAAGGCACTGTAAATATATCTTATCACCTGTTCAATGGAAACAACTATACTTAAGTAACCATTATTTCACTTGGGCAAGAATCTATCTAAAAGCAAAACAAAAGACAATAAAAATAGGAAAAGACATGTAAAAAGGGGGGGTAGGAAAAAACATGAAAGGGGGGGGGATTTCACAAGCAAATCAATCTATTTCTCTGACAATCTATCTGGGGAGCTGCTATTTTAATTCAGAGTCACATCATGAAGTAAATACTATTTATAGGAAAGATCCTAGAATATCAGAGCTCAAAAACTCAGTCCAAGGAGACCATATCACCATATAATTATGGTGAAATGCATGTATGTGTGCCATTAATTCTTCCATTCTCCTTAAATGATTCATGTCACGGAACGTCCCACACTCCGCTTGAGTGCTTCCGTCATATACCGCTTCCTAAGTTCTGGAACACGAGTCCAATGGATCTGGCTATAGGAACCCCAAGAACTAGACAACACCAGTCTTGGAGTACATCAGAACTAACTTTTTATTTGAGATCTCACAGACCTTTATACAGCAGGGATGACTCAAAGCTAACCTAATTAACATGAGCTAATTTACTACAAAATGTACCCAGACCAGATGACAGTCTTGTGGGCACCGAGCTTCACACATTAATATAAACACAATAGCTGGAGCTAATTACAATTAACAATACAAACAACAATCTCCCCCCTCCTCAGCCTAGACCATTCGTCTCCTAGCCAGTGCTGGTGGCTAATGTGATCAGCTCTCTCAATTAACATAAACACAGGTTGATAACACCAGCATCTCCTCACAGGATGTGTCCCAACAGAATGAATCAGTCTTATCAGCAGGGGGCTGCTGGAGAAATCCCCCCTCCCTCTTCAGGGACACAAATCTACAGTAAGGAGTGCCCATACAATATATACACGACTGAGTCCGATTAATACAGTTCAGACCGGACCTCCAATTCACCCCACAAAGAGCACCGTTCCATTGAAAATCCAGGGCCCATAATCAAAAGGCAACAGGCTAGCATTCAGTCCCCTCCAATAGCCTCTGTCTCGGGTGAGTCTGTCACAATTAGACATGTGCAGGATGAAAAAATTCGTTTAGTTTCGTTTCGTTTCGATACGTTATTTAACTTAATTCATTTAGTTAAATTCGTTGCATTCATTACATTCGTTTTCGGAATTCGTTTCGTTTCCTATTCGAATTCGAAAAAATTCGACCGCATTCGAAAAAATTCGACCGTATTCGAAAAAACTATCAAATTCGAAAAAATTCTAACACATTCGAAAAAAACTGTCAAATTCGAAAAAATTCTACCACATTCGAAAAAAACTGTCAAATTCGAAAAAATTCTACCACATTCGGAAAAAACTATCAAATTCGAAAAAATTCTACCACATTCGAAAAAAACTGTCAAATTCGAAAAATTTCTACCACATTCAAAAAAAACTATAAAATTCGAAAAAAACAATAACTGAATTTGAAAAAGTAAACTATATATAACCATTTTGCGAAATTTGAAATTCGTATAGAATGAAATCGAATTCCAATAGAAAAGATTAGGATAGAATAGAAAGTATAAAAGAATAGCATAGAAAAACAATAGATCAGAATAGAAAAAAATATAATATATTGTATTCTAAGCTTTTCTATTTGAATTCGAATTCATTCTGTACCAAATTCCAATTTTGGAAGATGGTTAAATATATATATTATATTTTTTTTCTATTCTGTTCCATTGTTTTTCTATGCTATTCTTTTCTATTCTATTCTAAACTTTTCTATTCGAATTTGAATTAATTCTATGCGAAATTCGAATTTCGGAAGATGGCTTCTAAAATTTAGAATTTCGTATAGAATGAATTCGAATTTGAATAGAAAAGATTAGAATAGAAATAGAATAGACTAGAAAAACAATAGAACAGAAGAGAATAAAATATAATATATATATTTTTTTCTATTCTGTTTCATTGTTTTTCTATGCTATTCTTTTTTATTCTATTCTAAACATTTCTATTCGAATTTGAATTCATTCTATACGAAATTCGAATTTCAGAAGATGGCTTCTGAAATTCGAATTTCTTATAGAATGAATTTGAATTTGAATAGAAAAGAATAGACTAGAAAAACAATAGAACAGAACAGAATAAAATATAATATATATATTATATCTTATTCTATTCTGTTCTATTGTTTTTCTAGTCTATTCTTTCTACTCTATTTTAATCTTTTCTATTCAAATTAATTTTATACGAAATTAAAATTTTGGAAGATGGTTCTATATATTATATATATATATATATATATATATATATATATATATATATATATATATATATATATATATATATATATATATATATATATATATATATATATATATATATATATATATATATATATAATATATTTTTTCTATTCTGTTCTATTGTTTTTCTATTATTTTCTATTATATTCTGATCTTTTCTATTTGAATTCAAATTCATTCTATACAAAATTCGAATTTCAGAAAATAGTTATATAGAAATAGAATGAAATCAAATTCTAATAGAAAAGAATAGAATAGAAAAACAATAGAACAGAATAGAAAGAAATATTTTATATATATATAAAAATAAATAAAACCATCTTCCAAAATTGGAATTTGGTACAGAATGAATTCGAATAGAAAAGATTAGAATAGAATATTTTATATTTTTTTCTATTCTGTTCTATTGTTTTTCTATGCTATTCTTTTATATTATTTTCTGTTCTATTCTAATTCATTCTGTACCAAATTCCAATTTCGGAAGATGTGTGTGTATATATATATATATATATGTATATATTTTTTTTTTCTATTCTGTTCTATTGTTTTTCTGTTCTAGTCTTTTCTATTAGAATTCGATTTCATTCTATTTCATTCTGTTTCTGTATAACCATTTTCGGAAATTCAAATTTCGTATAGAATGATTTTGCATTCAAATAGAAAAGATTAGAATAAAATAGAAAAGAATAGAAAAGAATAGAAAAACAATAGACCAGCATAGAAAAAAAATAAAAATAAAAAAAATATATATAAATATATATACCGTATTTATCGGCATATAACACGCACTTTTTTCCCCTTAAAATCAGGGGAAAATCATGGGTGCGTGTTATACGCCAATCCCTTGCGATCCTGAGCTGACAGATCTTCAAAATCGCCGACCGCGATTTGAAAATGGCGCCGAAATACACAGAGCCGGTCCTCGGCTCTTCTCGGCCACTTTCGGCTTCACTCGAGTGCCGCCCGAACCTAGCCGAGTGTACTCGGCTAGGTTCGAATAGCTCCGCTCACAGTCACGCCCATCCCGGGCGGGACTACGAGTGGAGCCGAAAGTGAACGAGAGCCGCCGAGAAGAGCTGAGGACCGGCTCTGTGTATTTTGGCGCCGGCGGCACCATTTTCAAATCGCAGTCGGCGATTTTGAAGCTCAGGATCGCAGGGGATCACAGGATTTTCAAACTGCGAGCTGCAAGGCTGCACTGGGGCAAGGCTGCACTGGGGCAAGGCTGCACTGGGATACGGCTGCAATGGACACTGGGAAGGCTGCACTGACAAGGCTGCACTGACAAGGCTGCACTGACATGGCTGCACTGGGGCAAGGCTGCACTGAGAAGGCTGCAATGATGGGCATTTAAATGTAAGTTTTTTTCCCTTAAACTTCCCTCCTAAAAGTTTTTTTTTCCTTAAAATTCCCTCCTAAACTTGGGGTGCGTGTTATACGCCAGTGCGTGTTATACGCCGATAAATACGGTAATTTTTTTGTATTATTCTCTTCTATTGTTTTCTTATGCTTTTCTTTTCTATTATTTTATATTCTATAATAGTCTTTTCAATTCAAATTCATTCTATACGAAATTCGAATTTCGGAAAATGGCTTCTGAAGTTTGAATTTCTTATAGAATGAATTTGAATTAGAACAGAAAATAATAGAAAAGAATAGACTAGAAAAACAATAGAACAGAATAGAAGAAAATTTCTTCTATTCTGTTCTATTGTTTTTCTAGTCTATTCTTTTCTATTATTTTCTATTCTATTCTAATCTTTTATATTCAAATTTGATTTCGGTCTATATGAAATTCGAATTTTGGAAGATGTTATATATATATATATATATATATATATATATATATATATATATATATATATATATATATATATATATATATATATATATATAATTTTCTATTCTGTTTCATTGTTTTTCTATGCTATTCTTTTCTATTCTATTCTAAACTTTTCTATTCGAATTTGAATTCATTCTATACGAAATTCGAATTTCGGAAGATGGCTTCTGAAAGTGGAATTTCGTACAGAATGAATTGAAAATACTATTATAGAATATAAAATAATAGAAAAGAAAAGCATAAAAAAACATATACACATATATATATATATATATATATTATATTATATATATATATATATATATATATATATATATATATATATATATATATATATATATATATATATATATATATATATATATATATATATATATATATATATATATATATATACACACATATACACACATATTCTATTGCTTTATTATTTTATATTCTACCTTATTGTTTTTTTTAGAAAAACGTTTTCTATTTTTTTTTTATTTGATTATGTTTTCGAATTCGATTCGAATATGTTTTCGAATATGTTTTCGAATTCGATTCGAATATGTTTTCGAATTCGATTCGAATATGTTTTCGAATTCGATTCGAATATGTTTTCGAATTCGATTCGAATATGTTTTCGAATTCGATTCGAATTCGTTCGTTTTTTTTTTTCGGATTCGTTTAAATTCTTTACTTTTGTCATTCGGAAATTCGGATGCATCCGAATTTCCGAATAATGAAAAATTCGTCCGAATTTCGATTCGGAACTAAACGAAATGCACATGCCTAGTCACAATTCATTTCAACTATTCACTCTTTAATAGTAGGAGCAACATCGGTATTCCAGTGTCTAGGTATGAGTATTCATGCTGCGGAGAAAAAAAAGCGAATCAGCCCCTTTTTAGTCTCTCCCTTAGAACCCGGATAGATAGACGATAGGGCCATTTCTGGAGATTTCTGATACTGCATACCAGTAGCAATGGAGCAAATTTAAAACACAGACTCCCAAAAAGTTGTAATCCAGGGCAAGTCCACCATATGTCGATCATTGTGCCTTTATCCCCCCCACAATGGCAACGCTTTACAGGATAGTTTGAAGATATTCTTTGAAGCCTCGCAGGGCATCTATACCATCTGGTTAATATTTTATAGATCTTTTCTTGTATATATGTTGAGAGACTAGATTTAAAGGTTAGGAGTAGGGATGAGCTTCGAGTCGAACTCATGTTCGACTCGAACATTGGCTGTTCGCAAGTTCGCCGAACAGCGAACAATTTGGGGTGTTCGCGGCAAATTCGAATGCCGCGGAACACCCTTTAAAAGTCTATGGGAGAAATCAAAAGTGCTAATTTTAAAGGCTAATATGCAAGTTATTGTCATAAAAAGTGTTTGGGGACCTGGGTCCTGCCCCAGGGGACATGGATCAATGCAAAAAAAAGTTTTAAAAACGGCCGTTTTCTCAGGAGCAGTGATTTTAATAATGCTTAAAGTCAAACAATAAAAGTGTAATATCCCTTTAAATTTCGTACCTGGGGGGTGTCTATAGTATGCCTGTAAAGGGGCGCATGTTTCCTGTGTTTAGAACAGTCTGACAGCAAAATGACATTTTGAAGGAAAAAACTCATTTAAAACTACCCGCGGCTATTGCATTGCCGACAATACACATAGAAGTTCATTGATAAAAACGGCATGGGAATTCCCCAAAGGGGAACCCCGAACCAAAATTAAAAAAAAAAAAATGATGTGGGAGTCCCCCTAAATTCCATACCAGGCCCTTCAGGTCTGGTATGGATATTAAGGGGAACCCTGGCCAAAATTTAAAAAAAAAAATGACGTGGGGTTCCCCCTAAATTCCATACCAGACCCTTCAGGTCTGGTATGGATTTTAAGGGGAACCCCGCGCCAAAAAAAAAAAAAAAAAGGCGTGGGGTCCCCCCAAAAATCCATACCAGACCCTTATCCAAGCACGCAACCTGGCAGGCCGCAGGAAAAGAGGGGGGGACGAGAGTGCGCCCCCCCCTCCTGAACCGTACCAGGCCACATGCCCTCAACATTGGGAGGGTGCTTTGGGGTAGCCCCCCAAAACACCTTGTCCCCATGTTGATGAGGACAAGGGCCTCATCCCCACAACCCTGGCCGGTGGTTGTGGGGGTCTGCGGGTGGGGGACTTATCGGAATCTGGAAGCCCCCTTTAACAAGGGGACCCCCAGATCCCGGCCCCCCCCTGTGTGAAATGGTAAGGGGGTACAAAAGTACCCCTACCATTTCACTAAAAAACTGTCAAAAATGTTAAAAATGACAAGAGACAGTTTTTGACAATTCCTTTATTTAAATACTTCTTCTTTCTTCTATCTTCCTTCATCTTCTGGTTCTTCTGGCTCTTCTGGTTCTTCCTCCGGCATTCTCGTCCAGCATCTCCTCCGCGGCGTCTTCTATCTTCTTCTCCTCGGGCCGCTCCGCACCCATGGCATGGGGGGAGGCTCCCGCTCTTCTTCTTCATCTTCTTCTCTTCTTCTTTTCTTCTCTTCTTCATTTTCTTCTCCGGGCCGCTCCTCACACATGCTAGCATGGCGGGAGGCTCCCGCTGTGTGACGGCGCTCCTCGTCTGACAGTTCTTAAATAACGGGGGGCGGGGCCACCCGGTGACCCCGCCCCCCTCTGACGCACGGTGACTTAACGGGACTTCCCTGTGACGTCACGGGGAATGCCACAGGGAAGTCCCGTCATGTCCCATGCATCAGAGGGGGGCGGGGTCACCGGGTGGCCCCGCCCCCCGTTATTTAAGAACTGTCAGACGAGGAGCGCCGTCACACAGCGGGAGCCTCCCTTCATGCCAGCATGGATGCGGAGCAGCCCGGAGAAGAAAATGAAGAAGAGAAGAAGAGAAGAAGAGAAGAAGATGAAGAAGAAGAGAAGAGCGGGAGCCTCCCCCCATGCCATGGGTGCGGAGCGGCCCGAGGAGAAGAAGATAGAAGACGCCGCGGAGGAGATGCTGGACGAGAATGCCGGAGGAAGAACCAGAAGAGCCAGAAGAACCAGAAGATGAAAGAAGATAGAAGAAAGAAGAAGTATTTAAATAAAGGAATTGTCAAAAACTGTCTCTTGTCATTTTTAACATTTTTGACACTTTTTTCGTGAAATGGTAGGGGTACTTTTGTACCCCCTTACCATTTCACACAGGGGGGGGCCGGGATCTGGGGGTCCCCTTGTTAAAGGGGGCTTCCAGATTCCGATAAGCCCCCCGCCCGCAGACCCCCACAACCACCGGCCAGGGTTGTGGGGATGAGGCCCTTGTCCTCATCAACATGGGGACAAGGTGTTTTGGGGGGCTACCCCAAAGCACCCTCCCAATGTTGAGGGCATGTGGCCTGGTACGGTTCAGGAGGGGGGGGCGCACTCTCGTCCCCCCCACTTTTCCTGCGGCCTGCCAGGTTGCGTGCTCGGATAAGGGTCTGGTATGGATTTTTGGGGGGACCCCACGCCTTTTTTTTTTTGGCGCGGGGTTCCCCTTAAAATCCATACCAGACCTGAAGGGTCTGGTATGGAATTTAGGGGGAACCCCACGTCATTTTTTTTTTTAAATTTTGGCCAGGGTTCCCCTTAATATCCATACCAGACCTGAAGGGCCTGGTATGGAATTTAGGGGGATTCCCACATCATTTTTTTTTTTTAATTTTGGTTCGGGGTTCCCCTTTGGGGAATTCCCATGCCGTTTTTATCAATGAACTTCTATGTGTATTGTCGGCAATGCAATAGCCGCGGGTAGTTTTAAATGAGTTTTTTCCTTCAAAATGTCATTTTGCTGTCAGACTGTTCTAAACACAGGAAACATGCGCCCCTTTACAGGCATACTATAGACACCCCCCAGGTACGAAATTTAAAGGGATATTACACTTTTATTGTTTGACTTTAAGCATTATGAAAATCACTGCTCCTGAAAAAACGGCCGTTTTTAAAACTTTTTTTTGCATTGATCCATGTCCCCTGGGGCAGGACCCAGGTCCCCAAACACTTTTTATGACAATAACTTGCATATTAGCCTTTAAAATTAGCACTTTTGATTATTCATGTTCGTGTCCCATAGACTTTAACGGTGTTCGCGTGTTCGAACGAACTTTTTTCCTGTTCGCATGTTCTGGTGCGAACCGAACAGGGGGGTGTTCGGCTCATCCCTAGTTAGGAGGAATTACTTTTTCCAATATTCTGTGGTAATACTATGACCCAATTCCCTATTAGGGATGAGCTTCGAGTTCGAGTCGAACTCATGTTCGACTCGAACATTGGCTGTTCACAAGTTCGCCGAACAACGAACAATTTGGGGTGTTCGCGGCAAATTCGAATGCCGCGGAACACCCTTTAAAAGTCTATGGGAGAAATCAAAAGTGCTCATTTTAAAGGCTTATATGCATGGTATTGTCATAAAAAGTGTTTGGGGACCTGGGTCCTGCCCCAGGGGACATGGATCAATGCAAAAAAAGTTTTAAAAACGGCCGTTTTTTCAGGAGCAGTGATTTTAATAATGCTTAAAGTCAAACAATAAAAGTGTAATATCCCTTTAAATTTCGTAGCTGGGGGGTGTCTATAGTATGCCTGTAAAGGGGCGCATGTTTCCCGTGTTTAGAACAGTCTGACAGCAAAATCTCGAAGGAAAAAACCCATTTAAAACTACTCGACAATACACCCAGTACCCCCTTACCATTTCACACGGGGGGGGCGGGATCTGGGGGTCCCCTTGTTAAAGGGGGCTTCCAGATTCCGATAAGCCCCCCGCCCGCAGACCCCCACAACCACCGGCCAAGGGTTGTGGGGATGAGGCCCTTGTCCTCATCAACATGGGGACAAGGTGTTTTGGGGGGCTACCCCAAAGCACCCTCCCAATGTTGAGGGCATGAGGACTGGTACGGTTCAGGAGGGGGGCGCACTCTCGTCCCCCCCTCTTTTCCTGCGGCCTGCCAGGTTGCGTGCTCGGATAAGGGTCTGGTATGGATTTTTGGGGGGACCCCACGCCGTTTTTTTTTTAATTTTGGGCGGGGTTCCCCTTAATATCCATACCAGACCTGAAGGGCCTGGTATGGAATTTAGGGGACCCCCACGTCATTTTTTTTTAAATTTTGGTTGGGGGTTCCCCTGTGGGGAATTCCCATGCCGTTTTTATCAACAAACTTCTATGTGTATTGTCGGCAATGCAATAGCCGCGAGTAGTTTTAAATGGGTTTTTTCCTTCGAAATGTCATTTTGCAGTCAGACTGTTCTAAACACGGGAAACATGCGCCCCTTTACAGGCATACTATAGACACCCCCCAGCTACGAAATTTAAAGGAATATTACACTTTTATTGTTTGACTTTAAGCATTATTAAAATCACTGCTCCTGAAAAAAGGGCCGTTTTTAAAAATTTTTTTTGCATTGATCCATGTCCCCTGGGGCAGGACCCAGGTCCCCAAACACTTTTTATGACAATAACTTGCATATAAGCCTTTAAAATTAGCACTTTTGATTATTCATGTTCGTGTCCCATAGACTTTAACGGTGTTCGCGCGTTCGAACAAACTTTTTTCCTGTTCGCATGTTCGGTTCATCCCTATTCCCTATCCCAATCTTTGGCGTAATATGGATAATTGGGCAATGCATGGGATAACAATATATCATATATTTTAGAAATAGTGTGAGAGCACTCTGAGAGCCCAGTGCAAAGAGATTCAAATGGAGTTAATTCCCTATGAAGTGACCTCTTGTTTGATAATTGTATATAAAAATGATGAAGCTGTACTCAGATAGAACCTAGGCCAACTTTAAATTTCACTCTCACACCACCTGGATATTACCTATCACATTAAAATGACCACCTACATCAACCTAAAGCCCATGTTGACTGAAATCTATAGTAAAACCTGTACGGAGAAAAAGGCCACCCGAGCATACATATTACTACCAGACATCCCACACGGATCCTTCAGTAGTATATCAATTTGTTATCCTAATAAGGAATTTGGTTATTCTGCTGGTAAAGCTCAACATAAGGTCTATTTATATATGTACAGTCTTCTTTCCACTATGCAAGAAATTAATTTTTAAGCTCCTGGTCCATGCTGACAGTCGGATAGTCTACCCAATGAAGACTAGATACTACTTTATAACACTGTCGAGTTATATTTGTACTTGTACTTTCTAAAATAAAGCTTTTTTGGAAAACAAAAATAAAAATGGTGAAGCTGAAAACAGTGTAGCCAACGACATGGGTAGTTAAATTCTGCAGTTGCTATTGTATTAAACGATTGCAGTCCCTTAGTTGTTAGCACTTGTTTAATCAGTGAAGGGGCCAGTATTGTCCATCGTAGGAACCTGGTTGACAATAAACCAGGCTGGAATACTGGATTACCCATAATTGGAGTAAGTGGGCCAGGGGTTGAAGAGATGCCTAGCTTTCAGATAGTTAAATCCCAGATAATGTCAAAGGTAAAAGTGTTTGTCTAGGGGGGAGAAATTTAAGTATAATCCAAGCAAGAGAGGTCAGGGGGGCCAATGTTATTTGTTGCTCAATAGTTACCCACTGTTTAGATTTACCATGATAAAACCAACCCAGAACATTTTAGCATTGACAGAACATACAGAAGATGTCCTTTACAATCATTTGTAACTATATCTGTAAGAGCTCATTTAACTTGGTCATTCACAGTACCATTCATTTATTTATTTTTATTTTTAGTAAGATACAGGCAAATTAAAACAAAACTGTCATGTTACTGAATCACTGTCTGAAAAACGCTGAATGGAACAGCTACTGTCTTTCTACATGTGAACAACACTAGTCATAGGGCACTTTCTCACTCATATTTATGTTGAACAAAAACATAAGGATAGAGTTCTTTTAAATAAAGAGGTAAAGAGAGATTACCTTCGCAGGGGACTTTTAAGGCACATAAGAGAGTAAATAGCTTAGAACCACAAGGAAAGTTATTTACACTCTTAGGTGCCTTAACCACTTGCAGCCCACCCTGGCATCCCCTAAAAAGTTCCTAATGCCCAATGTAGTAGAATTTCATATTAACCAATTTATTTTATGTTATTCATATTAATATGCATATGTTTCATTGATAATATAATTATTATTCATATTATTATTATTATTTTATAGTAGTGGTCTTATCAATATTATTATTCAATAGTAAATCAATAGTTATTAATCTTTATTAATGTATACTATGCTATTCCATAGATATAGAAAGTCTTCATTTTGAAAAATGTTGAACTTTAGATGATCTCTCTGCTTCATGCTGATATTTTTACTGGGTGAAAGTTCATTAGGATAGTTCATTGTTAGCTTTTAAGTAATTAGAAAATTACTAATTAGAAAAGAAAAACTTTGACAGCAGTTGAATTACAGTCTGATAAGATAAGAATATCTTATACAGGTGGTTTAGAAATAACTATGTGGAATATGGGAAAGTTATGTACAGTACATTAATTAAGTTTGACAGGGTCAAACATTATGCCCTCATTAAAACTGTTAAAATACATACATATAGGATTATATAGTGAGACATATAACACATAAGGTGGGGTTATTTAAAGTTCATTCTCCCAAAGTCGTAAATTTGTTATCCTTGAAGTTGGTGAAGTCTTATCAGGATGAGGAGGGTTTGATTTAACACAGCTGGGTGCCGTAATATCTCTACACAGGTGTTTTTAATTGGACAAAACCAGTTATAAATCATTTTTAATAAACCTGTAGGAATTCTGGGAATAATTAAGTTTGTCTGGTTGTATGGCAGGTGTCAGATTTAAGGTTAGTTACATTGACCTAGACTGTATAAATTAGACCTGCATCTTGTAATACTTTGAACATAAAGCTGTATGTTCCCAGCTGTTAATAAACCTGCATCACTGAAGTCCTGCCTGGTTTGATACATTATTATTCTACTTCATTTGGTGGCCCATATGGGGACAGCATCACCTCAACTCCGATCTTGCCTAACTCCATGCTGGTGAGGCACTAAGCTCAACACAATATTGTGCAATTTATATCAGGTTAGCAGACACCTATTATTGAAAGTTCTGCATTGTGTTGTCCCATGTTTTGCTAGTGCTAGGAGGGGCAGGTGGTTGTTGTTGGGGTATCGCTGTCCACCAGGCCGATCTTTGTGATGGAGGGTTGTGTTTTCTCAACTGTGGGTGCCTTAAAGTGCATTGTACATGATGAGATACCTTGGGTGGAAATTTTTCAATTTTTTTTCTGAAGGGGTACCCCTGTAGAGGGTTAGTTACTCTCTCTGTAAAGGTTTTAAATGCATGTTGGTTCCCTGGACTGCAAAAATTAGTCAGGAAGAGGTTTGGGGGATTTAGGACCCCTGCAGAACCTACATTTACATGCACATTGTTTCCCTAGACTGCAAAATTTAGTCTGGATGAGGTTTTGGGGCTTTAAAGACCCCTGGAGAACTTACGTTTACATGCATGTTGGTTTCCTGGATTGGCTTTGGGGTTACCAGACCCCTGAAAAGCCTAAGTTAAAACATTTTTTGGGTGAGTACTGATATGCAGTTACTAGTAGAAAAGGTACCTTTTTTATTGTCTATGAAAAGATAACAGAGCATAAAAGTTGTGGTATAAAACAATACTCATGAGTTTAGAAATGTCAGGAAAGATAAGTCCTGACAGGTAAATAAGATAAAGGTTTTGGAGCTCCATTTGTTAACAAAGTTAAAAGGTATGTATCATCTTTGTAATATAGGTGTATATATGTTTATATGTATCTGTTATAACGGTCTGTGTACTAACTGAATTAAGATCAGGTTGAGACATTCCTGATCGCCGTGGCAAGCAGTGCTTGGCAGTTTTTCCTGTCTTGAGACAAGTGTTTTGGTTAGGAGACGTATGCGCATACGGTGCCTATTGGCTTTACTCTGAGCACTGCTGTCCATAAGTAATTACTAACTAACCTGTCAGTTTTAATCAATCTGTGAATATTTGTATATTTATATATAGTCAGGAATTTGTGTTCTTATGTATGAATACTTTGCTAGGTGGAATGACTGTGTATTGCTATATAGAAAACAGAAGATAATGACATTTTGTTAATGAATGTTCACAAATGTAAGTTCATTTCTTTGTAATCTTTGTAGACCGTTATGGAATATTGTATGTGTGATTAATGGAGGGAGACTGATCATCTCCCAAATGAGGTTAGAATAAGTCTGTAATGGTTGTAAAGATGTTGGTGTGGAAGGACCCTGTGTGTTAGTTCTATGAGTGAATTGTAAGAAGTATGCAACTGATGCTGAATTCTGCTTAGTGTATGATAAATATGGAAATGGTATGTATCTGCCATATAAATACAATTAGAACGTTCTGTTTAATATCTTTGATTTTGTGACACTTGTTATTAGTATTTGATAGGAGGATTTATATTTTTATAAGTTAAATGTGTTGTTGTGTGTGTGTTTTTTGTATGAGGTGTAAAATGAATCCCTATGTGAATGATTGTATGAGACTTTCGTGGAGAGGCTAGGGATTGATACATCTATGGTGACTGATTGACTTTAGCGTCAAAGTTCAAAATGTTATTGGCAGTGAGTGTGTGTGTGTGTGTGGAAGGCACGATTCATTAATCTTTTTTTATATATTCTTTTGAATATGTACCTTATCTAGATAGCGCCTATCTATGGACTAAGGGAGTTAGACGTTATTTAGACTGTAGAAAAAAGAAAGTTGTTCGTTTTAGGTACTTTACGACACAAAATTCACCCATATTTTTAGGTAATCATAGCATCTTAAACTGAAAACAAAGGGTTTGTTTTATAGTCATTAGCCCCCTTTCTTGCTGAAATACTGCAATAGGCAGAGGGTTCAATGTGACATAAATGATACTGAAGTTTATAGTCATAAGAATATTAAACGTTTTGATGGTACACATGACTGTAATGATCTCTCTCCTGATTAGATGCTTAGATACAATTTGTGTATACATCTCATTGTTGTAGCTGCTCTCTGAGTACTATCTGTTGTAGAACCACAAGTCCCAGCATAGTTTGAATCTGTAGATAAATTCAATGCTGCTATGTAATTAATGGCATGCTTAAAAAAGATTTTTACAGTTGTAAGATTTATGATGTTAGACAAGATAATGTATTTCTTTCAGTATGTGTGTAGGAAAGTAGAAGGTATAGCCACCATTTTAGAAATAGCTGTCTGCACGTAAGGGCAAAAACAACATTAAATCACTTTTGTGACAGTTCATCTCCGTACTTTGCATCTGTCTAAGGGGCATGTTTAAGGAGCTATGTCTGGTGAATTTAGACAGAAATGTGGTGAGCTGACCAGAAAAATCTCAGAATACATTATTATTCTTAAACATTTATTAATTTTTATTTTTTATGCTTCTAAAAAAGAAAATGTCTATCATGGGAATAGGTCTCAAATTTAATTAGAATATAAATTGTAGATTATAATAGGTATTCTGTCTTTTATATTATGGACTGCAGTAGTGAAAGGTGTATTTTATATTTAGTGTATCACTCTTGTAGGAAGGGTACTTATTCTCCCTTGTAGCTTTTGTTGTTTATTTTGTCATGTCCCTATCTTATTGTACACTATTATGTATACTGGCATCTTTATATATTTTCCTACTTAGTAGTATTCACTAAGATAGCAATGGGATTTATTTATTTGGTAAAAGGGAACTCCAAATTTATATTTGTTTCTTATTTTCTAAAAAGAATAGTGAAGAGTGATACATAGTAAACAGTGCTACCATCCTATTATATGTGCTATATGTAGCACATACAGGGGGTGAGTTAGATAATTAGAGTCTTAATTTTAATCTTAGCTTGTAAGCTCTGGTGAGCAAGGTCCCTAAGAGCTCTTGCACACTGGGGCAGTTTGCAGGCGCTATTGCGCTAATAATAGCGCCTGCAAACCGCCCCGAAAGTGCCGCTGCTTTCATTCCAGTGTGCAAGCCCCGAGGGCTTGCACACTGGAGCGATGCACTGGCAGGACGGTAAAAAAAGTCCTGCCAGCAGCATCTTCGGAGCGGTGAAGGAGCGGTGTGTATACCGCTCCCTTACCGCTCCTGCCCATTGAAATCAATGGGACGGCGTGGCTATACCGCCGGCAAGGCGCCTCTGCAGAGGCGCTTTGCGGTGGTATTTAACCCTTTCTCGGCCGCTAGCGGGGGGTAAAACCGCCCCGCTAGCGGCCGCATACCGATGGTAAAACGCCGCTAATAATAGCAGCGTTTTACCGCCGACGCTGCCCCCCGCCCCAGTGTGCAAGGGCTCTTATTGGTATTGCCTATAACTTATTTTGACCTACCTAATTACAATATTTAGTAATCATCAGGCTGATTATTCGTTTGACTAAAGTAATAATTTGTTTCTTTATTCCAGGAGCAGCCAGCACATTTTCATATGTAAAGTTATACTTTGTAAAAATTCACTCCTTTTGATTTTTTTATTATTCAAGTTCATAGTTATGCTACTACAGGTGGCAAAGTCAGTTTTTGGATTAGGGTCACTCTGCATTAACATCATCTAATTACAATAAAATGTGTATATAATTATCCTTAAGGAAAACTAGTTAACTAGTTAGTTAGTTTTTAGAAAACTAATAAAATTTTGAAAGACCTGGAAGCTATGGGTGCAATATAAATGAGACATATTTTAGGAGGCGCCCTCCTGATTAACATTATATTAAAATTTGGATTTTATAGCATGCAATGTAAATCTGCAACCAATCAATTAAGTATAATACTTTATTGTACAAGGAGTATGTGTGTATATTATTATATATATATATATATATATATATATATATATATATATATATATATATATATATATATATATATATATATATATATATATATATATATATATATATATATATATAGTTTTGTTACTTTATTACGTGGCTTGTTTTTGGTCACAAGGGATGAGCCGAACACCCCCCGGTTCGGTTTGCACCAGAACTTGCGAACGGACCGAAAATTCACGCGAACGTTAGAACCCCATTGAAGTGTATGGAACTCGAACGTTTGAAATCAAAAGTGCTCATTTTAAAAGGCCAATTTTCATGGTATTGTCCTAAAAAGGGTTTGGGGACCCGGTTCCTGCCCCAGGGGACATGTATCAATGCAAAAAAAACTTTTAAAAACGGACGTTTTTTCTGGGAGCAGTGATTTTAATGATGTTTAAAGTAAAAAAAGTGAAATATTCCTTTAAATATCGTACCTGGCGGGTGTCTATAGTATGCCTGTAAAGTGGCATGTGTTTCCCGTGCTTAGAACAGTCCCTGCACAAAATGACATTTTTAAAGGAAAAAAAGTCATTTAAAACTGCTTGCGGCTTTAATATAATGTCAGGTCCTGGCAATATGGATGAAAATCAGTGAGACAAACGGCATGGGTACCCTCCAGTCCATTACCAGGCCCTTTGGGTCCTGTATGGATAGTAAGGGGAACCCCGCACCCAAATTTAAAAAAGGAAAGGCGTGGGGCCCCCAGGCCCTATTTACTCTGAACAGCAGTATATAGGTGGTGCAAACAAGATAGGGACTGTAGGTTTATTGTTAAGTAGAATCTGTTTGGAATTTTGAACTGGTACATTTTTAAAGTATAGCTCCAGCCAATAAATCTGTTTTTAAGCTTTTTGGAAAACATAGGGAAGGGTTATCACCCCTGTGACATTTGTTTTGCTGTCTGTGCTCCTCTTCAGAAGATTTCACCTTACTTTTTGTCCCAAAGACAAATGTTTTTTGAAAATTTGTGGTTTTTAGTGATACAAGGATTGGTGATAAAGCATCAGTGGAAAGGAGAAAAGTTTTTCCCATATTAACTCTTACAGGAGAGAATTTCCCTTCCTATGGGGTAGATTTCATCTCACTTCCTGTTGTCTCCTTCCGTTTGCAAGTAGGAGTCGTTTGTAAGTTGGATGTTTGAAAGTAGGGGCCTGCCCTATATACTCAGCAGAAATTTGGGCCTTAGGTTTTGTTGTGGCCTCAACACTGTAAGCCCTCACAGGGCCCTGCTGTGAAATATTAGATCAAGAATTGTAATTATATGCCCCTGTTGAACAGGGGCTGAAAAATTGGGCCTTTGGTGGTGGTGGTGATGCTGGTGCCACAACACTGTAAGTCCGCACAGTTAATCTTGGTGGGTGCAGAAACGTGCCCTGCTGTGAAATATTCAATCAAGGATTGTAATTACATGCCCCTGTTGAACAGGGCCAGAAAAATTGGGCCTTTGGTGGTGGTGGTACTGGTGGCACAACACTGTAAGTCCTCACAGTTAATCTTGGTGGGCGCAGAAACGGGCCCTGCTGTGAAATATTAGATCAAGAATTCTAATTACATGTCCCTGTTGAACAGGGGCTGAAAAATTGGGCCTTAGGCACTGGTGCTGGTGCCACAACACTGCAACCCCTCACAGATACTCTAGTTGGAGCACAGGAACTAGCCCTGCTGCAAAAGAATTGCAACAAAAATTGTAATTACACACTCCTGTTAAACAGGGGCTGAAAAATTGGGCCTTAGGCACTGGTGCTGTTGCCACAACACTGCAACCCCTCACAGATACTCTAGTTGGAAGGCAGGAACGAGCCCTGCTGCAAAGTAGAGCATAAAAAATTGTAATTACACGCCCCTGTTAAACAGAGGCTGAAAAATTGGGCCTTAGGCACTGGTGCTGGTGCCACAACACTGCAACCCCTCACAGATACTCTAGTTGGAGCGCAGGAACTAGCCCTGCTGCAAAGAATTGCATCAAAAATTGTAATTACATGCCCATGTTAAAAATTGGGCCTTAGGCACTGGTGGAGGCACCCAGAACCAAAAATGTTCTTACAAGCTATCAGCATGATCATTGAGGAGGAAGAGGATAATTACTCAGCATAACAGGATAGTCACTCAGCATCAGCATAGGCAGTCTTTGAAGGGATCTGACATTTAAAAAAAAAATTATTCGGTTACATCAGCATCAGGTGCTTGGTAGATGGTGGTGATCGAAGACTGATTCATTTTTATGAAGGTCAGTCCATCGACCGATTCGGTGGACAGACGCACCCTGTGATCGGTTACAAAGCCTCCAGCAGCACTGAATGTGCGTTCCGAAAGAACGCTGGATGCAGGACAGGCCAGTAGCTCAATTGCATACTGTGCAAGCTCTGGCCAGTGATCCATCCTCAAGACCCAGTAACCCAGAGGATTTTTGGTGGGAAAGGTGTCCAAGTCAGATCTTGCCCCTAGGTATTCCTGCACCATGTAAAACAGACGCTGGCGATGGTTGCTGGAACTGATCATACCTTGGTTCTGCGGACTAAAAAATTGTCTGAACGCATCGGTCAGATGGCCACCTTCTTCACTGCTCCTTCTTTGACTGACCGAAGCCTCAGCAACACGTTGTCCAGAAGCAGGAGTTTGTAACCTCCCAGTCTCTGGGAACGCGTTGCACAGACCTTTCTGCAAGGCCTCCCGAAGATGTTCCATCCTCTGCTCCCTCTGCGATGGCAAGATAAGGTCCACAACCTTACCCTTGTAACGTGGATCAAGGAGGGTTGCCAGCCAGTAACGATCCCCCTCCTTGATACCACGAATACGAGGATCCTTCCACAGGCATTGCAGGATCAGGGAGGCCATGCAGCGTAGGTTTGCTGAGGCATTTGGTCCGGAGTCCTCTGGGTCACTAAGGACGACATGTTCCGCAGCCACCTCCTCCCAGCCACGTACAAGTCCACGTGTTTCATGGGGCTGATCCCTTAAAGACTGCTGCTGATGCTGAGTGCCAGGCTCAACCTCCATACTGACACAATCCTCCTCCTCCTCCTCGTCCTCTTCCTGTGTGATCGGCGGGCACGCAGGAACACTGTCTGGATAAAGGGGGCCTTGAGAGCTAAGGAAGCCTCTGTTCTGCCTCAAATGCCCTGTCCATTATTCCATGCAGCATGTGCTCCAACAGGTGGACAAGGGGGACAGTGTCACTGATGCATGCACTGTCACTGCTCACCATCCTCGTGGCTTCCTCAAATGGTGACAGGACAGTGCATGCATCCCTGATCATGGCCCACTGGCGTGGGAAAAAAAAACAAGCTCTCCTGACCCTGTCCTGGTGCCATAGTCGCACGGGTACTCATTGATGGCCCTCTGCTGCATGTGCAGCCGCTGCAGCATGGCCAACGTTGAGTTCCACCTGGTGGGTATGTCACAGATTAGGCGGTTCTTGGGCAGGTTAAACTCCTTTTGGAGGTCTGCCAGCCGAGCACTGGCATTATATGACCAGCGGAAATGCACACAGACTTTCCTGGCCTGCCTCAGGACATCCTGTAAGCCCGGGTACCTGCCCAAGAACCGCTGCACCACCAAGTTAAGGACGTGAGCCAAACAGGGCACATGGGTCAGTTGTCCCTGTCAGAGGGCAGAGAGGAGGTTGGTGCCAATGTCGTAAACCACCATTCCTGCCTTAAGTTGGCGTGGCGTCAACAACCTCTGAACCTGCCCCTGCAGAGCTGGTAGAACCTCTGCCCCAGTGTGGCTCCTGTCCCCCAAGCACACCAGCTCAAGCACCGCATGACATCTTTTGGCCTGCGTACTTGCGTAGCCCCTTGAATGCCTACGGAGCACCGCTGGTTCTGAGGACAAAGCACAGGAAGAGGCAATGGAGGAAGAAGAAGAGGAGGGGGTGGAGGAGAGAGGTGTGTCACAATCATTAGCAGTGGCATTTTGGAGGCGTGGTGGAGGAACAACCTCCAACACTACTGCACCTTGTCCTGCATCCTTCCCAGCTGCTGCCAGCAAAGTGACCCAATGCGCCGTGAAACTTAGGTAACGTCCCTGTCCATGCCTGCTGGACCATGAGTCAGCGGTAATATGCACCTTACCACTGACCGCCCTGTCCAGCGAGGCCAAGACATTGCCTTCCACATGCCTGTAGAGAGCCGGAATTGCCTTCCATGAGAAAAAGTGGTGTTTGGGTACCTGCCACTGAGGAACCGCACATTCTACAAACTCATGGAAGGGGGCAGAGTCTACCAACTGAAAAGGTAGCAGTTGAAGTGCTAGCAATTTTGCCAAGCTAGCATTCAACCGCTGGGCATGTGGATGGCTGGGAGCGAACTTCTTTCAGCGGTGCAGCAGCTGGGGCAGGGAAATTTGCCTGGTACAATCTGACGTCGGTGTACTGAAAGCAGATTGCCCACAAGTACTTGGCTGTGACACACCTAATTCTACACCTTCATTCCTCTCAATGCAGGTCTCAGAGAGGACTGAAGGTATAGTGGGGTTAGATATCTCAGCTGATGAGGAGCAAGGAGAGGTCCTCTTTGTTCTTTGGTGTGGGTCTTTTAGATACACTTGCCAACGAACTGCATGGCAGGAGAGAGATGCTTTGGGAGATGTTTTGGCAACGTGAGATACGCTTAAGACATATGTTGCAAATAGCAGCGGTGCGATCTGATGCACTCATCTCAAAAAAGACCCACACCAAAGAATAACGCGCAGAGACAGCAGCGCCCTGCACATTCGGAGCTTTGCGGTGTGATGCAGTCAGGGTGCTGCCCTTAGGCTGGCCCCTGGAGGGCATCCTGACTCGTTGGTGATGTGCCTCCTCCTCCTCTCTCCTATCAGGCACCCACGTTGAGTCAGTGACCTCATCATCCCCTCCCTCCTCATCACTGGAGCAAACCTGGCAGTATGCTGCAGCAGGGGGAGCATGACTGCCATATTGCTGTCCTTCTTGGGCACCCCCACTGTCCGTGCTCACGTTACTGCCTTCATCTAGCTCAGTATCATCATCAGAGCCTTCTAAACGCTGGGCATCCTCCTGGAGCATGTACTCAACACTGTGGTCAAACAGTTTGAGGGACTCCTCAGGAGGACATGGTGGGGCTAGGGAAGGAGTCACTGATGCCATTGAGCCGAGGGAAGAGGCTGCGTTGATAGCTGCTTTGCCAGACAAAGTACCCTGAGCATTAGTGAGAGAGGATGAGGAGGACGAGGACGGCTTGGTCATCCACTCGACCAAGTCTTCCTCATGTTGCGGCTCAACACGGCTAGCTGCCGAAAAAAAGGCCAAGCATGTCCCACGGCCATGTGCTGATGAGGATGCACTGTCTCCACAACCAGCACTGTTGCCTCTAGACACAGAGCCTGCTTGCCCTCTTTTATTGGCTTGTGACTGTCTGCCTCTCCTTGTTGGCCTTCCAGACATACTAATAGCCTGTAGCTGCACTAAGCAGGGATAGATTATATATATATATATATATATATATACTGATACTGCAGCTAGCAAAATCAACTGCCTGCCTGTAGTATGAGAACACCACCAACCTTCTACAGGTAGCTTTAGCTGAACACTGTGCAGAGGTCGCACTACACAAACGTGTAAATAATTTAGCTGCCTGCGGTGGTGATAGGATCAGGAAAACACCACCAACCTTCTACAGGTAGCTTTAGCTGAACACTGTGCAGAGGTCACACTAAACTAACTTGTAGCTTTAGCTGAACACTGTGAGGAGGATGCACTACACTAACTTGTAGCTTTAGCTGAACACTGTGAGGAGGACGCACTACACTAACTTGTAGCTTTAGCTGAACACTGTGAGGAGGACGCACTACCCTAACTTGTAGCTTTAGCTGAACACTGTGCACTACACTAACTTGTAGCTTTAGCTGAACACTGTGCAGAGGTCTCACTAAACTAACTTGTAGCTTTAACTGAACACTGTGAGGAGGTTGCACTACACTAACTGTAAGTAGTCTAGCTGCCTGACTGTGGTACTAATAGGATCAAAAGAACACCAGCAATTTTCTTCAGGTAGCTGTAAATACTGTAACAACACAAGCCTGCCTGTCAGTAGCAAGATAACAGGAACGGATCTAGCTAAACTGAATACAGTGTATATATATATATATATATATATATATATATATATATATATATATATATATATACATACACACACACACACACACACACACACACACACACACACACACAACACCTGGGATGCATATATATGCACAATACTCTGTAAGTGCAGCTAACTCACTGACTGTCCTGCCTAATCTATCTAACTTAAATCAAATGACACTGTCTCTCTGTCTATCTCTCTCTCAACGCCGGAACACACACTACACAGGGCCGCTGTGCAGGCGGCCTTATATAGTGGGGGGCGTGTACTAAATCCCCTGAGCCATAATTGGCCAAAGCCTCCTTGGCTTTGGCCAATTACGGCTTTCTGTTCAGAGGGCACTGTGATTGACCAAGCATGCGGGTCATAGTGCATGCTTTGCCAATCATCAGCCAGCAATGCACTGCGATGCCGCAGTGAATTATGGGCCGTGGCGCGCCACACGAATTTGGCGCGAATGGCCCATATCGTTCGCAATTCGGTGAATGGGCGAACAGATGATGTTCGAGTCGAACATGGGTTCAACTCTAACACAAAGCTCATCGTTATTGGTCACCAATTATAAGGGTTACATTTATTAATGTGGGGAAAAATGTTTTATGGAGACATGAGCACAATGTGCTAATGTGTCAAATGTAATTAAATAAACTGTAATGACATTCTATTTACTTATGGCCCCTGTAAAAGGCATATGATACATTTTAATCTTAAATATAGAATGTTTTACTGACAACTGAAACTGTGGCTTATAAAAATGTGAAGCTTTTTTTTGCTCATAAACAGTGGTATTTTTTGCTAGTGATGGTATACTCAAATATTTACATATCTTTAGTTTGTAGGATGTTGATCTAGGCATTGTTTCATCATTGATAATAACACTGATTAATGTTTTCAGGGTTTATTGTTTTCTTTCAGATAAGTAGGGACATAGTAATGCACATTTTCTTAACCTCTTTGGATTTAACTGTGCAAGTGACTGTGTAATTTTATTTTGATTTCTTTTTAATTATGAACATTAGCACAATGTAGTTTTATAAAATGTAGTTCTACAAAGTCTATTTTGTGTGCCTGCATATAGACTATATTGCAATGAAAGAACAATGCTGTAGATATAGATATACTTTAATAAATGTCTTCTCCTTTCTAAAGTAAATCAATGTTTTTCATATGGTCATGCAAATGTACGAGACAACAGCTAAGTGTCTGATGTGGTAAGTTTTTCCCAGGATTGGGGTGTACACAGCACTGATATCAGATAATTGTACCCATTTTTATGAAAAATCAGTTCCATTCTGTTCTATGCTTGATAGAACCTTGTGTCCACACTCATATTCATTGGTGGACAGGATGTATGGGCTGTTGTAGACCAAATTAAATACAATTTACTGGGCCATTTGAAACTTTGGATAGATTTGTCACTAATTTTAGGAGTTCTAGAGGCAAATGATAGTTGCTTAGACTTAATGCTGTACAGTGGGAGAAAAAATGTGCATGTGTTTAAAAGAATTAACTAAGTTGGTGTAGTTTTGTTTTTAAACAAATCCTTGTTTTAGATGTGATCTCTTGTTCCAATTAAAGCCACTAAAGGAATGTATGTCAGTAACTCTTGATGATTGCAAGTACATTAAAGATCATACAAGGAATTGGAAGAATTCACAATTCAAGTGTATATTTAAATCCACATTTGTGACAGTGACATTTTCAGATTCTATAGTAGTCAAAGTCTGAGTGAGAATAGTAGGAGTGTTATTCATATAAGTGCAAGTGGAATGCATACAAGAGACTGATGCAGAAAAAGACATTAGAAGTATTTCAGTAATGGACAATTCTAAATAATTTTATGTGATACCCTGTATGTAGAGAATTACCGTTGTGTTGATGGTTATATATGATATAAGTATTATTATTGTGAACACCTTAAAATGGAACTTTGGTCAGAAAATTAATTCCTGCTGGATCACTTGAGGCTGACCCCTTTTGCAGGCATAGCTATGAAACACAATAAAAATAAATGCCTATACTGTTTAAAATCCACTGTCTCACCCTGCTCTGCACATGCTCAGTTGTGCTTTATTTTTTTTCACTGATTAAAATCTTGAGGCCAGTCTGCCTGAAATTCTACTGCTGCTCAAAGGTTCTGGGCTTCAGTAAAATGGTAGCATACTAATTAATGTGGAATGTATTTTTCTTGCTAATAAACATTATTTTTTATCACATTTTTATGAGTAGAGTTCCACTTTGAGAAAATGTTCAATTATTATAAACAAATAGTTTTATCATTTTTTGAGGAAAAAAAAAGTGGGGAGGTGTAATATAATGAGTATGACATTTCCGCCAAGAATGTATGATATTGATGCGTTATAAGATATGTTATGTTATTTATCTTGATATTTGCATGATGTGGGCCAAGAACTCTGATTTATATGTTGGGGGATACTTATAAAAAAACAGCAAGATATATGTGTGTACAGATTTATTTAATATGATGTTTTATAATTCATGTTTTAAGACATAGGAGAGGTAAAAAATAAACCATAGTAATTAAAACTAGGCTACTGACTTAGACAGTATAGCAGTGACTGACAGAAGAGACCCATGCTGACTGGTATTGTATAATATTCTAGAGTATAGTATGTGCAGGGATGGACAACAAGTGAAATGGTTTTGGGTTTAGCAAACTTTGTAGGAAGACTACAGAATTAAAACTAATGAAATATCTGGACTGACTATATTGACCTATGACATGACCAGGGTAATAAAGACTGGTAGGTGGAGTCAAGGTTATGAGATTTTACATTTATTGTATGGGAAATATTATTGGCTGGAAACTAGGAAATAAAATGTAAAAGAATAATCTATATAAAATACTTCATACGGAAAACATGCACTAATAATGTTGAGGAATATTCTAAGAGTATTGTATTGTGATAAAACTATATAGATAGTTATATATTATTTTAGCGGATGTTGTAGAAGTAAAAGAAACGCACTAAATTAAGTTTTTAGATAAAATGATAGTGTAGGTGCCATTGCTTTGTGGGTTGCCCTGAAATGCTTGCCAGAGGCCTATTGTATCCTGACACTGACTATTTTTTATTTTTACAACTATAATTTTGAATGAATATGAGATACAACAGTCTGTCACATTAAACAAACAAATGTGAAAAGACATATAGTATCAAAGCGGCGCTCCTGTCAAATTGCTGAGAATTGACACAATTGCATATAGGGTAAATGCACATAAAGTCGCTAAACATTGAATCGCAGATCTGACAAGTGCTGAAAATTGACACAATTGCATATAGGGTAAATGCACATAAAGTTGCTAAACATTAAATTGCAGACCTGACAAGTGCTGAGAATTGACACAATTGCATATAGGGTAAATGCACATAAAGTCGCTAAACATTGAATCGCAGATCTGACAAGTGCTGAAAATTGACACAATTGCATATAGGGTAAATGCACATAAAGTTGCTAAACCTTAAATTGCAGACCTGACAAGTGCTGAGAATTGACACAATTGACACAATCGCAGATCTGACAAGTGGATAAATGTCAGATAGTGCACCAATCACCGTATTCAATCCCGTGCTCCACACGCCCCTCTGGGGTTTAAACTCACCACAAAGTTGCAGATAATAAGCATTCATGATCTCCCACTGATTTACTGCTGGGCCGGCTTGGAAATCCACATCATCAGCGTATATAAGGGAAAAAAAAGACAGGCTCCACATAGAGTAGTACTATTTTCCAAAGGATTTATTAAAGATGTGTGTTGTCCAAGTTGTATATAAAAAAACCTTGCTGTTTCACATAACTGCCGTCAATATCCTCTCATCCAGTGAGTAGATCTATATGTAGATCTATTCAATACGCCATGAGATCGTTCCCTGTTTGATTTCTTCTTTCTGACTTTATCAAAGGGGTTTGACCTCATGGCATGGCGTGTCAGAATAAATAGTGTTGTGTGAAGGCAATTAGTGTTAACTCCTTGTATCCCTCTCAGTTACCATGTTAAACAGGTGCACTCCACAACCTGAGAGTTCCAAGGGAAACAAGGAGGTCAAATAGATTACTAATTTGAACCGGCATTAAGTCAGAGGATCACAGAATCTACAAAAATCATGTACATTATTATTAATGACACCTCTCTCACACAACACTCTATACACATAAAACAAATTCATTAACCACTTGAGCCCCGGACCATTATGCTGCCTAAGGACCAGAGGTCTTTTTCCAATTTGGCACTGCGTCGCTTTAACTGCTAATTGCGCGGTCATGCAATGCTGTACCCAAACGAAATTTGCGTCCTTTTCTTCCCACAAATAGAGCTTTCTTTTGATGGTATTTGATCACCTCTGCGGTTTTTATTTTTTGCGCTATAAACGGAAAAAGACCGAAAATTTTGAAAAAAAATTATATTTTCTACTTTTTGTTATAAAAAAAATCCAATAAACTCAATTTTAGTCATACATTTAGGCCAAAATGTATTCGGCCACATGTCTTTGGTAAAAAAAATGTCAATGAGCATATATTTATTGGTTTGCGCAAAAGTTATAGCGTCTACAAACTAGGGTACATTTTCTGGAATTTACACAGCTTTTAGTTTATGACTGCCTATGTCATTTCTTGAGGTGCTAAAATGGCAGGGCAGTACAAAACCCCCCCAAATGACCCCATTTTGGAAAGTAGATACCCCAAGGAAATTGCTGAGAGGCATGTTGAACCCATTGAATATTTATTTTTTTTGTCCCAAGTGATTGAATAATGACAAAAAAAAAAAAATATTTACAAAAAGTTGTCACTAAATGATATATTGCTCACACAGGCCATGGACCTATGTGAAATTGCACCCCAAAATACATTCAGCTGCTTCTCCTGAGTATGGGGATACCACATGTGTGGGACTTTTTGGGAGCCTAGCCGCGTACGGGACCCCGAAAACCAATCACCGCCTTCAGGCTTTCTAAGGGTGTAAATTTTTGATTTCACTCTTCACTGCCTACCACAGTTTCGGAGGCCATGGAATGCCCTGGTGGCACAAACCTCCCCCAAATGACCCCATTTTGGAAAGTAGACACCCCATGCTATTTGCTGAGAGGCATATTGAGGCCATGGAATATTTTATATTTTGACACAAGTTGCGGGAAAGTGACACATTTTTTTTTTTTGCACAAAGTTGTCACTAAATGATATATTGCTCAAACATGCCACGGGAATATGTGAAATTACACCCCAAAATACATTCTGCTGCTTCTCCTGAGTACGGGGATACCACATGTGTGAGACTTTTTGGGAGCCTAGCCGCGCACAGGACCCCGAAAACCAATCACCGCCTTCAGCGTTTTTAAGGGCGTGAATTTTTGATTTTACTCTTCACTGCCTATCACCGTTTCGGAGGCCATGGAATGCCCAGGTGTAGGGATGAGCCGAACACCCCCCTGTTCGGTTCGCACCAGAACATGCGAACAGGAAAAAAGTTCGTTCGAACACGCGAACACCGTTAAAGTCTATGGGACACGAACATGAATAATCAAAAGTGCTAATTTTAAAGGCTAATATGCAAGTTATTGTCATAAAAAGTGTTTGGGGACCTGGGTCCTGCCCCAGGGGACATGGATCAATGCAAAAAAAGTTTTAAAAACGGCCGTTTTTTCAGGAGCAGTGATTTTAATAATGCTTAAAGTCAAACAATAAAAGTGTAATATCCATTTAAATTTCGTACCTGGGGGGTGTCTATAGTATGCCTGTAAAGGGGCGCATGTTTCCTGTGTTTAGAACAGTCTGACAGCAAAATGACATTTTGAAGGAAAAAACTCATTTAAAACTACCCGGGGCTAGTGCATTGCTGACAATACACATAGAAGTTCATTGATAAAAACGGCATGGGAATTCCCCAAAGGGGAACCCCGAACCAAAATTAAAAAAAAAAAATGACGTGGGAGTCCCCCTAAATTCCATACCAGGCCCTTCAGGTCTGATATGGATATTAAGGGGAACCCCGGCCAAAATTTTTTAAAAAAAGGACGTGGGGTTCCCCCTAAATTCCATACCAGACCCTTCAGGTCTGGTATGGATTTTAAGGGGAACCCCGCGCCAAAAAAAAAAAAAAAAACGGCGTGGGGTCCCCCCAAAAATCCATACCAGACCCTTATCCGAGCACGCAACCTGGCAGGCCGCAGGAAAAGAGGGGGGGACGAGAGTGCGGCCCCCCCTCCTGAACCATACCAGGCCACATGCCCTCAACATTGGGAGGGTGCTTTGGGGTAGCCCCCCAAAACACCTTGTCCCCATGTTGATGAGGACAGGGGCCTCATCCCCACAACCCTGGCCGGTGGTTGTGGGGGTCTGCGGGTGGGGGGCTTATCGGAATCTGGAAGCCCCCTTTAACAAGGGGACCCCCAGATCCCGGCCCCCCCCGTGTGAAATGGTAAGGGGGTACTTACCCCTACCATTTCACTAAAAAACTGTCAAAAATGTTAAAAATGACAAGAGACAGTTTTTGACAATTCCTTTATTTAAATACTTCTTCTTTCTTCTATCTTCCTTCATCTTCTGGTTCTTCTGGTTCTTCTGGCTCTTCTGGTTCTTCCTCCGGAGTTCTCGTCCAGCATCTCCTCCGCGGCGTCTTCTATCTTCTTCTCCTTGGGCCGCTCCGCACCCATGGCATGGGGGGGAGGCTCCCGCTCTTCTCTTCTTCTTTTCTTCCTTCTTCTCTTCTTCTCTTCTTCATTTTCTTCTCCGGGCCACTCCGCATCCATGCTGGCATGGAGGGAGGCTCCCGCTGTGTGACGGCGCTCCTCGTCTGACAGTTCTTAAATAACGGGGGGCGGGGCCACCCGGTGACCCCGCCCCCTCTGACGCACGGGACATGACGGGACTTCCCTGTGGCATTCCCCGTGACATCACAGGGAAGTCCCGTCAAGTCACCGTGCATCAGAGGGGGGCGGGGTCACCGGGTGGCCCCGTCCCCCGTTATTTAAGAACTGTCAGACGAGGAGCGCCATCACACAGCGGGAGCCTCCCTCCATGCCAGCATGGGTGCGGAGCGGCCCGGAGAAGAAAATGAAGAAGAGAAGAAGAGAAGAAGAGAAGAAGGAAGAAGAGAAGAAAAGAAGAAGAGAAGAGCGTGAGCCTCCCCCCATGCCATGGGTGCGGAGCGGCCCGAGGAGAAGAAGATAGAAGACGCCGCGGAGGAGATGCTGGACGAGAACGCCGGAGGAAGAACCAGAAGAGCCAGAAGAACCAGAAGAACCAGAAGATGAAGGAAGATAGAAGAAAGAAGAAGTATTTAAATAAAGGAATTGTCAAAAACTGTCTCTTGTCATTTTTAACATTTTTGACAGTTTTTTAGTGAAATGGTAGGGGTAAGTAGGGGGGGGGCGCACTCTCGTCCCCCCCTCTTTTCCTGCGGCCTGCCAGGTTGCGTGCTCGGATAAGGGTCTGGTATGGATTTTTGGGGGGACCCCACGCCGTTTTTTTTTTTTTGGCGCGGGGTTCCCCTTAAAATCCATACCAGACCTGAAGGGTCTGGTATGGAATTTAGGGGGAACCCCACATCATTTTTTTTTTAAATTTTGGCCGGGGTTCCCCTTAATATCCATATCAGACCTGAAGGGCCTGGTATGGAATTTAGGGGGACTCCCACGTCATTTTTTTTTTTTTAATTTTGGTTCGGGGTTCCACTTTGGGGAATTCCCATGCCGTTTTTATCAATGAACTTCTATGTGTATTGTCGGCAATGCAATAGCCGCGGGTAGTTTTAAATGAGTTTTTTCCTTCAAAATGTCATTTTGCTGTCAGACTGTTCTAAACACAGGAAACATGCGCCCCTTTACAGGCATACTATAGACAACCCCCAGCTACGAAATTTAAAGGGATATTACACTTTTATTGTTTGACTTTAAGCATTATTAAAATCACTGCTCCTGAAAAAACGGCCGTTTTTAAAACTTTTTTTTGCATTGATCCATGTCCCCTGGGGCAGGACCTGGACCCCAAACACTTTTTATGACAATAACTTGCATATTAGCCTTTAAAATTAGCACTTTTGATTTCTCCCATAGACTTTTAAAGGGTGTTCCGCGGCATTCGAATTTGCCGCGAACACCCCAAATTGTTCGCTGTTCGGCGAACTTGCGAACAGCCAATGTTCGAGTCGAACATGAGTTCGACTCGAACTCGAAGCTCATCCCTACCCAGGTGGCACAAAACCCCCCCCAAATGACCCCATTTTGGAAAGTAGACACCCCAAGCTATTTGCTGAGAGGCATGGTGAGTATTTTGCAGCTCTCATTTGTTTTTGAAAATGAAGAAAGACGAGAAAAAACATTTTTTTTTTTCTTTTTTCAATTTTCAAAACTTTGTGACAAAAAGTGAGGTCTGCAAAATACTCACTATACCTCTCAGCAAATAGCTTGGGGTGTCTACTTTCCAAAATGGGGTCATTTGGGGGGGTTTTGTGCCACCTGGGCATTCCATGGCCTCCGAAACTGTGATAGGCAGTGAAGAGTGAAATCAAAAATTCACGCCCTTAGAAAGCCTGAAGGCGGTGCTTGGTTTTCGGGGTCCTGTGCGCGGCTAGGCTCCCAAAAAGTCTCACACATGTGGTATCCCCGTACTCAGGAGAAGCAGCAGAATGTATTTTGGGGTGTAATTTCACATATTCCCGTGGCATGTTTGAGCAATATATCATTTAGTGACAACTTTGTGCAAAAAAAAAAAAAAATTTGTCTCTTTCCCGCAACTTGTGTCGCAATATAAAATATTCCATGGACTCGACATGCCTCTCAGCAAATAGCTTGGGGTGTCTACTTTCCAAAATGGGGTCATTTGGGGGGGTTTTGAACTGTCCTGGCATTTTATGCACAACATTTAGAAGCTTATGTCACACATCACCCACTCTTCTAACCACTTGAAGACAAAGCCCTTTCTGACACTTTTTGATTACATGAAAAAGTTTTTTTTTTTTTTGCAAGAAAATTACTTTGAACCCCCAAACATTATATATTTTTTTTAAAGCAAATGCCCTACAGATTAAAATGGTGGGTGTTTCATTTTTTTTTTCCACACAGTATTTCAAACGCATTTTTTGGGGAAAAAAACACACTTTTTTAAATTTTAATGCACTAAAACACACTATATTGCCCAAATGTTTGATGAAATAAAAAAGATGATCTTAGGCCGAGTACATGAATACCAAACATGACATGCTTTACAATTGCGCACAAATGTGCAGTGGCAACAAAATAAATACATTTTTAAAAGCCTTTAAAAGCCTTTACAGGTTACCACTTTAGATTTACAAAGGAGGTCTACTGCTAAAATTACTGCCCTCGATCTGACCTTCGCGGTGATACCTCACATGCATGGTGCAATTGCTGTTTACGTTTGACGACAGACCGCCACTTGCGTTCGCCTTAGCGCAAGAGCAGGGGGCGACAGGTGTGCTTTTTTTTTTTTTCTTTATTATTTTTTTGCTTTTTTATCTTATTTTTAAACTGTTCCTTTCATTTTTTTTTTTTTTAATCATTTTTATTGTTATCTCGGGGAATGTAAATATCCCCTATAATAGCAATAGGTAGTGACAGGTACTCTTTTTTGAAAAAATTGGGGTCTATTAGACCCTAGATCTCTCCTCTGCCCTCAAAGCATCTGACCACACCAAGATCGGTGTGATAAAATGCTTCCCCAATTTCCCAATGGCGCTATTTACATCCGGCGAAATCTAAGTCATAAAATGCTCGTAGCTTCCGGTTTCTTAGGCCATAGAGATGTTTGGAGCCACTCTGGTCTCTGATCAGCTGGCTGAATCACCGGCTGCATTCTCAGGTTCCCTGTTGAGACAGGAGAGCCAGAGAAAAACACGGAAGACGGTGGGGGGGCATTCCCTCCCACGGCTTGTAAAGGCAGTCTAGAGGCTAATTAGCTGCTAGGATTGCTTTTACATGAAAGCCGACCGCTGGCTGAAAAGAATGATACCAAGATGATACCTAAACCTGCAGGCATCATTCTGGTATAACCACTCAAAGTCGTGAATGGCGTACCTGAAGACAAAAAAATGGTTAACAATAAAGCACAGTAAACGGTAAAGTATAAAAAATTGCAGACTTGAAAAACAAACATGATAAAACATAATAACAATAAAACATTGCAGAATAGAATACAGTAAAAAAGAGCAGAACAATAGAGAGAGAATAGAGAGAGAGAGAACAATAAAACGACAACTATTTTTTTTTATTTTATATTTTTGTATGTGTTTTTTTTTTTGTTTACACTTTTTTTTGTAACTAACTTTTATAACTGTAAACGGTTCCAGGTTCGGGTCTCTCAAAATGCGATGGCATCTTGGGAGACCCTGTGAAAGTGTGTCTAGTCTGTGCAATGCTGTACCCTTCGCTAATACTCAACTAGTGAATAGTAGCATTCAAAACATTCACCAATGCAAAGACCAGGATTGTCAGGACAGGAGGGACAATAATAGCGGGTGTCACGCCTATATCCGCTCTTGCTGCAGACACGACATCTTTTTTGGGGGGGTTCGTTGGGTAGGGGTACTCGGGAGGACATAAAAATACCTCTCATGCAGCCGACTGCATTTGGTTGGGGATGTGAATGAGGGAAGTACGGGCGCTGCAGAAGTGGTGGGTTCCCAATTAGGATTGGCGAATGCAGCAGGAAGGGCACTATGGGCACGACGGGCCTGTGTTTGTCTTTTTGGTGGCAGCGGGACACTACTTGTGCTTGCCACCTCACCAGCTTGAACTGCACTTATGGGACTCGCCACGTCACCAAGTGTTACTGCAGTGCTGGTTTGACTACGACCGGGGTGTACTAGGCCGCTGGTGCTTGCCAGTTCAATAAAAAGCTTCCAAAAAAACTATTAGCGATCGCAGGGATCAGGCCTGACTCTGCGAACGCTGCAGTTATGTGTTTAGTGTTTTGTAAGTGACAGTGATCGATCGATACTGCACTTGGGTGGGCTGGGCTGGGCCGGGCGGAGGGGCAAAACGCAGGTGCTAGCAGGTATCTGGGCTGATCCCGCTAACACTGCGTTTTTGGGAACCCTAAACTGCTGGGGACGCTAGTATAGATCTGATCAGATCAGATATTGATCCGTTCAGATACTATGCCACTAAGGGAGGTGTATGGCGCGTGTGTGGGTGTTAGCGGTACTGGCGCTAACCTGACACTGCCTGGGGCTGGTGCTTGCCAGTTCACCAAAATGCTACCCAAAAAACTGTTAGCGATCGCAGGGATCAGGCCTGACTCTGCAAACGCTGCAGTTATGCGTTTAGTGCCTTGTAAGTGACAGTGATCGATCGATACTGCACTTGGGTGGGCTGGGCTGGGCCGGGCGGAGGGGCAAAACGCAGGTGCTAGCAGGTATCTGGGCTGATCCCGCTAACACTGCGTTTTTGGGAACCCTAAACTGCTGGGGACGCTAGTATAGATCTGATCGGACCAGATATTGATCCGTTCAGATACTATACCACTAAGGGAGGTGTACGGTACGTGCGTGGGTGTTAGCGGTACTGGCGCTAATCTGACGCTGCTTGGGGCTGGTGCTTGCTAGTTCACCAAAATGCTACCAAAAAAACTGTTAGCGATTGCAGGGATCATGCCTGACTCTGCGAATGCTGCAGTTATGCGTTTAGTGCCTTGTAAGTGACAGTGATCGATCGATACTGCACTTGGGCTGGGCCGGGCGGAGGGACAAAACGCAGGTGCTAGCAGGTATCTGGGCTGATCCCGCTAACACTGCGTTTTTGGGAACCCTAAACTGCTGGGGACGCTAGTATAGATCTGATCGGATCAGATATTGATCCGTTCAGATACTATACCACTAAGGGAGGCGTATGCCGCGTGCGTGGGTGTTAGCGGTACTGGCGCTAATCTGACGCTGCCTGGGGCGACGCATATCACCACCGGGCGATTGGGGGGCTAAACCTTTATTCGGTAATAAACGGCAGGTTCCCTGACACTATAAAAAATAAACGAACTAACCAGCGTCACCCGTAACGGTTATACGGTGATCAGTGGTGAAAGGGTTAACTAGGGGGCAATCAAGGGGTTAAAACATTTATTAGGTAGTATATGGGGGTCCTTGTCGCTATAAAACGCTGACGGCGAACCTAAATATTTACGTCCCGAACTAGCGTCACCAGCGACACTAATACAGCGATCAGAAAAATGATCGCTTAGTGAAACTGGCGACAGGGGGTGATCAAGGGGTTAAAACTTTATTAGGGGGGGTTAGGGGGGTATCCTAGACCTAAAGGGGGGTAATACTAACTGTCCCAACACTGTAACTGTCACAAACTGACACCAATGCAGTAATCAGAAAAAAAAAAAAAACTGCTGGTGTCAGTTTGTAACAGGGAGGGGGGGTGATTGGGGGGGGATCGGGGGGCGATCGGGGGGGGGGATCGGGGTGTTTTCTGTGCCTGGAATGTTCTACTGTGTGTGTAGTGTTGTGCACTCACAGTGAAGTCTTCTCTCCCCGGCGCTGCAACGGAAAATACCGAGCAAAGGAGAGATGACATCATTTCCTTTGCTGCTGTTTAGCATACAGCAGCAAAGGAAGTGATCTGATTGGCCGGCGGCGATCGCGAGGGGTGGCCACGAACGGATGGCCTCCCCCTCACCTCCGATCGCCGGGGGACATAACAGGACCTCCTCGGGCACCGGGGGGGGGTCCGATTGGACCCCCCACCTGCGGGAGGCAAATCACGTATATGTACGTGATTTTGCCTGCCCGTGCCGCCTTGCCGATGTACATCGGCGTGAGGCGGTCCTTAAGTGGTTAAAATGCATTAAAATAGGTACGCTTTACTCTTAATATTCCTAGACTAAAATATAGTATATATTCACTAGGATCATTCACAGTGCAACTTATATCAAAAATAGAAAATAAAAACCTCTCTTGTTATACAGGGATATACAATGTAATACTGACACATAATCACACATAGGTTGGACTTGATGGACTTGTGTCTTCCTTCAACCTCGCCCACCATGCAACCATGTAACTATGTTATTTCTGAATAACTGAAACAGAGGATTTACTCAGAATAAAAATTACAGCGTCCAAAGCATTAAACAAAGTCAGCCCCGTGTCAAAAAAAAAGGAATAAATAAAAAATTAAAATCTAAAAAATTAATAATCGTTAATAAAACAGTTCAAATCGAGATCCACATTTAACCCTCTAGGAGCAAGACTATCAGTTAAATAGATCCACTCCGTTTCCTTTTTGGATAATTCTCTCGCCAAATTGGTACCCCTCCAAGAGGGTTTAATGTGGTCTATACCCCAAAATTTAAGACCAGCAGGGTTCTGATTATGGTAGATTTTAAAATGTAATGATAAATTATGATCTTTAAAACCAATGCGTATATTGTGAATGTGCTCTGCTACACGTATTCTCAAAAGGCGTTTGGTTCCTCCAATATATAATAAACCACAAGGGCAAGTTAGGGCATACACTACATGTGTCGTATTGCATGTTATAAACTGTTTAATCATGAACTCTTTGTTATTGGAAGGGGAAGCAAAGGTCTTTACCCCTCTAAGTGGTCTGCTCACTTCCCTGCAGGCTTTACATCTCCTGCAGGCAAAGAACCCCTCCTGGTCCCAAAAAGTGGGAAGATGGCTGGGGGGATCAAGGACCTTTTTTACTACAGCATCTCCGTAACTACGACCTCTACGGTATACAAACTTTGGTTTAGCTGGAAGGACCGTAGTCAGAGATCTGTCTAAGAACAAGACATGCGAGTGTGTTTTAAAAATATTTTCAACTTCTCTAAACTGAGAATGAAACAAAGAGATAAACGCCCGTAAATGTTCCGTATTTTTAGGACCTGAGGTATCTTCTTTCAAACACTCATCCCTAGGGATCAGTCCAGTTTCTTCTACCACTGCTTCTAAATGTTGTTTTTTGTATCCTTTCTCCAGAAATCTATTTTTTAACACTGTAGACTGCGTTAGATAATCTTCAGATGTTGAGCAGTTCCTCCTTACCCTCATCATCTGGCCCTTAGGAATATTCCATAGGGGGTGATGCCCACTGTGTGTGGGGAGGAAACTGTTCCTGTCAGTGGGTTTGAAAACAAACTCTAGTTTGTAATTTATCCCCGTCATGGTAAATGGTCACATCGAGGAAGTTAATTTCTTCCTTACTCCACTGGCTCGTAAGTTTTATATTATTTACATTCTTGTTCAGATAATCCAAAAATGCACATAATGAAGGCTCAGGGCCAGACCATATCAGTAGGAGGTCATCGATATACCATCTGTAGAAAAGGAGTTCACTCCTATTATGAAAGACGGTTTTGTCCTCCCACTCCCCCATAAAGAGGTTTGCAAGACTGGGCACAAATTTTGTGCCCATAGCCACACCTCTTTTCTGGGTATAAAACTTACTATCAAACCAAAAATAGTTGTGACTTAAACAAAAGTCCAACGCATTTCTCAAAAAAACTTTTTGGGAGTGTGGAAGATTATCCCTCTTACTAAGGGCCCAATTCAGAGCCAAGAGGGCATCCTCGTGTTGGATAATTGTGTACAGACTTGTCACGACAGCTGTTACCAAATACACTTCCTCCTGTCCTGTTAGTGTTATCTCCTGTAATGACTGGAGCAGATTTTTTGTATCCTTAAGATAAGCCCTAGTCTCCACCATGCTTTTCTGTAAGAATATATCTAAATATTCACCCAATCTCGAAGTAACAGACCCTGTCCCATTCACAATGGGTCTTGGGGGGGATTTTGGGGGTCTTTATGAATTTTGGGAAGGGTATAGATGGTGGGTATACGGGAGTTACTAGGTAATGAATATCTTTTCTCACTCACATTCAAAATATGTGACTGATACCCCATTGTGATAAGCGCCTCCAATTCTAATCTATACTGTGTGGTGGGGTCACCATTTAATTTCTGGTAGGTGCTACTATCCGATAATAATTCAGACAACTGGTCATTATAGTATTGTTTGGCCATAATAACCACCCTGCCCCCCCTGTCCGGTGATCTGATCACTATATCCTTTTTGGATTCAAGGGATTCTATTCCTTTTTTAATGTGTCTGGAATTTACATTTTTCTTGGGAGTAAGTGCCTCCAAATCTCGTAATACCAGCCCCTTGAAAACCTCCATATGTTGTATAGTTGTATTCGGTGGGTTGAACAGTGACTTATTTCTCAGTCCACTGCCAATCGGAACCAACATATTACCATCTCTGCTTACAGGGTTTGAAGTTTTATTAAGGAAGTGTTTTTTAATACTCATTTTTCTCATAAACTTATGTACATTAATATATGCATCAAACTTACACAGAGGTCTCCGCAGACCACATTTGAGGCCTTGGTGCAAAATATTAATTTCTTTATGAGAGAGTGTGGCTCCACTGATTAGTGATGAGCTTTGCGTTCGAGACGAACCCATGTTCGACGCAAACATCGTCTGTTCACCCGTTCGCCGAATTGCAAACGTTATGGGCCGTTCGCTCCAAATTCGTGTAGCGCGTCCATCGCATCGGCATCGCAGTGCATTGCTGGCTGATGATTGGCCAAGCATGCACTATGACCCACATGCATGGCCAATCACAGCGCCGTCAGTAGAGAGAGCTGTAATTGGCCAAAGCCAGGGTGGCTTTGGCCAATTATGGCTCAGGGGGTTTAGAACACGCCCCACACTATATAAGGCCACCTGCACGGCGGCCCTGTGTAGTGTGTTCCAACGTGCTTAGATAGACAGAGAGACAGTGTCATTTCATTTGAGTTAGCTAGATTAGGCAGGTCAGTCAGTGAGTTAGCTGCACTTACAGTGTATTGTGTATATATATGCATCCCAGGTGTTGTATATATATATATATATATATGCACACTGTATTCAGTTTAGCTAGATCCGTTCCTACTGACAGGCAGGCTTGTCTTGTTACAGTATTTACAGCTATCTGAAGAAAATTGCTGGTGTTCTTTTGATCCTATTAGCACCACAGTCAGGCAGCTAGACTATTTACAGTTAGTGTAGTGCATCCTCCTCACAGTGTTCAGTTAAAGCTACAAGTTAGTTTAGTGTGACCTCTGCACAGTGTTCAGCTAAAGCTACAAGTTGGTGTAGTGCTTCCTCCTCACAGTGTTCAGCTTAAACTACAAGTTAGTGTAGTGTGACCTCCTCACAGTGTTCAGCTAAAGCTACAAGTTATTGTAGTGCGTCCTCCTCACAGTGTTCAGCTAAAACTACAAGTTAGTGTAGTGCGACCTCTGCACAGTGTTCAGCTAAAGCTACAAGTTAGTGTAGTGCGTCCTCCTCACAGTGTTCAGCGAAAACTACAAGTTAGTATAGTGCGACCTCTGTGCAGTGTTCAGCTAAAGCTACAAGTTAGTGTAGTGTGTCCTCCTCACAGTGTTCAGCTAAAACTACAAGTTAGTGTAGTGCGTCCTCCTCACAGTGTTCAGCTAAAGCTACAAGTTAGTTTAGTGTGACCTCTGCACAGAGTTCAGCTAAAGCTACAAGTTAGTGTAGTGCGTCCTCCTCACAGTGTTCAGCTAAAGCTACAAGTTAGTTTAGTGTGACCTCTGCACAGTGTTCAGCTAAAGCTACAAGTTAGGGTAGTGCATCCTCCTCGCAGTGTTCAGCTAAAGCTACAAGTTAGTTTAGTGTGACCTCTGCACAGTCTTCAGCTAAAGCTACAAGTTAGGGTAGTGCGTCCTCCTCACAGTGTTCAGCTAAAGCTACAAGTTGGTGTAGTGCGTCCTCCTCACAGTGTTAAGCTAAAACTACAAGTTAGTGTAGTGCGACCTCTGCACAGTGTTCAGCTAAAGCTACAAGTTAGTGTAGTGCGTCATCTTCACAGTGTTCAGCTAAAACTACAAGTTAGTGTAGTGTGACCTCTGCACAGTGTTCAGCTAAAGCTACAAGTTAGTGTAGTGTGTCCTCTGAACAGTGTTCAGCTAAAACTACAAGTTAGTGTAGCGCGACCTCTGCACAGTGTTCAGCTAAAGCTACAAGTTAGTGTAGTGTGTCCTCTGAACAGTGTTCAGCTAAAGCTACAAGTTAGTGTAGTGTGTCCTCCTCACAGTGTTCAGCTAAAATTACAAGTTAGTGTAGTGCGAGCTCTGCACCGTGTTCAGCTAAAGATACCTGTAGAAGGTTGGTGGTGTTTTCCTGATCCTATTACTACCGCAGGCAGTTAAATAAGCTACAAGTTAGTTTTTTACGAGCTCTGCACAGTGTTCACCTAAAGCTACCTATCGAAAGTTGGTGGTGTTTTCCTGATCCTATCACTACTGCAGGCAGCTAAATAAGCTATAAGTTAGTTTTTTGCGAGCTCTCCACAGTGTTCACCTAAAGCTACCTATAGAAGGTTGGTGGTGATTCCTGATCCTATCACTACCGCAGGCAGCTAAATAAACTACAAGTTAATTTTTTGCGAGCTCTGCACAGTGTTCACCTAAAGCTACCTGTCGAAGGTTGGTGGTGTTTTCCTGATCCTATCACTACCGCAGGCAGCTAAATAAGCTACAAGTTAGTTTTTTGCGAGCCCTGCACAGTGTTCAGCTAAAGATACCTGTAGAAGGTTGGTGGTGTTCTCAAACTACAGGCAGGCAGTTGATTTTGCTAGCTGCAGTATCAGTATATATATATATATATATATATATATATATATATATATATATATATATATCTATATATCTATATATCTATATCTATATCTATCAGTATATATATATATATATATATATATATATATATATATATATATATCCCAGCTTAGTGCAGCTACAGGCCATTAGTATGTCTGGAAGGCCAACAAGGAGAGGCTGACAGTCACAAGCCAATAAAAGAGGGCAAGCAGGCTCTGTGTCTAGAGGCAACAGTGCTGGTCGTGGAAACAGTGCATCCTCATCAGCACGTGGCCGTGGGACACGCTTGGTCTTTTTTCGGCAGCTATCCGTGTTGAGCCACAACATGCGGAAGACTTGGTCGAGTGGATGACCAAGCCGTCCTCATCCTCCTCATCCTCTCTCACCCATGCTTAGGGTACATGCCCCAGGAGGATGCCCAGCATTTAGAAGGCTCTGATGATGATACTGAGCTAGATGAAGGCATTAACGTGAGCACGGACAGAGGGGGTGCCCAAGAAGGACAGCAATCTGGCAGTCATGCTCCCCCTGCTGCAGCATACTGCCAGGTTTGCTCCAGTGATGAGGATGGAGGGGATGATGAGGTCACTGACTCAGCGTGGGTGCCTGATAGGAGAGAGGAGGAGGAAGAGGAGGAGGCACATCACCAACGAGGCAGGATGCCCTCCAGGGGCCAGCCTAAGGGCAGCACCCTGACTGCATCACACCCCAAAGCTCTGCATGTGCAGGGTGCTGCTGTCTCTGTGCATTATTCCAAAAGTTCTTTGGTGTGGGCCTTTTTTGAGACGAGTGCATCAGATCGCACCACTGCGGAAGACTTGGTCGAGTGGATGACCAAGCCGTCCTCATCCTCCTCATCCTCTCTCACCCATGCTTAGGGTACATGCCCCAGGAGGATGCCCAGCATTTAGAAGGCTCTGATGATGATACTGAGCTAGATGAAGGCATTAACGTGAGCACGGACAGAGGGGGTGCCCAAGAAGGACAGCAATCTGGCAGTCATGCTCCCCCTGCTGCAGCATACTGCCAGGTTTGCTCCAGTGATGAGGATGGAGGGGATGATGAGGTCATTGACTCAGCGTGGGTGCCTGATAGGAGAGAGGAGGAGGAAGAGGAGGAGGCACATCACCAACGAGGCAGGATGCCCTCCAGGGGCCAGCCTAAGGGCAGCACCCTGACTGCATCACACCCCAAAGCTCTGCATGTGCAGGGTGCTGCTGTCTCTGTGCATTATTCCAAAAGTTCTTTGGTGTGGGCCTTTTTTGAGACGAGTGCATCAGATCGCACCACTGCTATTTGCAACATATGTCTCAAGCGTATCTCGCGTGGCCAAAACATCTCCCGCTTGGCCACCACATGCTTGACCAGACATATGTTGATGTGCCATGCAGTTCGTTGGCAAGTGTATCTAAAAGACCCACACCATAGAACAAAGAGGACCTCTCCTTGCTCCTCATCAGCTGAGTTCTCCAACCCCACTATACCTTCAGTCCTCTCTGAGACCTGCAGTGAGAGGAATGAAGGTGTCACAGCCAAGTACTTGTGGGCAATCTGCTTTTGGTACACCGACGTCAGATTGTACTAGGCAAATTTCCCTGCCCCAGCTGCTGCACCGCCGAAAGAAATTCGCTCCCAGCCATCCACATGCCCAGCGGTTGAAAGCTAGCTTGGCAAAATTGCTAGCACTTCAACTGCTGCCTTTTCAGTTGGTAGACTCTGCCCCCTTCCATGAGTTTGTGGAATGTGCAGTTCCTCGGTGGCAGGTACCCAAACACCACTTTTTCTCACGGAAGGCGATTCCGGCTCTCTACCGGCATGTGGAAGGCAATGTCCATGCCTCGCTGGACAGGGCGGTCAGTGGTAAGGTGCATATTACCGCTGACTCATGGTCCAGCAGGCATGGACAGGGACATTACCTAAGTTTCACCGTGCATTGGGTGACTCTGCTGGCAGCTGGGAAGGATGCAGGACAAGGTGCAGTAGTGTTGGAGATTGTTCCACCACGCCTCCAAAATGCCACTACTAATGATTGTGACACACCTCTCTCCTCCCCCCCTCCTCTTCTTCTTCCTCCATGGCCTCTTCCTGTGCTTTGTCCTCGGAACCAGCGGTGGTCCGTTGCCTTTCAAGGGGCTACGCAAGTATGCAGGCCAAAAGATGCCATGCGGTGCTTGAGCTGGTGTGCTTGGGGGACAGGAGCCACACTTGGGCAGAGGTTCTGTCAGCTCTGCAGGGGCAGGTTCAGAGGTGGTTGATGCCATGCCAACTTAAGGCAGGAATGGTGGTTTGCGACAATGGCACCAACCTCCTCTCTGCCCTCCGACAGGGACAAATGACCCATGTGCCCTGTTTGGCTCACGTCCTTAACTTGGTGGTGCAGCGGTTCTTGGGCAGGTACCCGGGCTTACAGGATGTCCTGAGGCAGGCCAGGAAAGTCTGTGTGCATTTCTGCTGGTCATATAATGCTAGTGCTTGGCTGGTAGACCTCCAAAAGGAGTTTAACCTGCCCAAGAACCGCCTAATCTGTGACATACCCACCAGGTGTTACTCAACATTGGCCATGCTGCAGCTGCTGCACATGCAGCAGAGGGCCATCAATGAGTACCTGTGTGACTATGGCACCAGGACAGGGTCAGGGGAGCTTGTTTTTTTCCCCACGCCAGTGGGCCATGATCAGGGATGCATGCACTGTCCTGTCACCATTTGAGGAGGCCACGAGGATGGTGAGCAGTGACATGCATCAGTGACACTGTCCCCCTTTTCCACCTGTTGGAGCACACGCTGCATGGAATAATGGACAGGGCACTTGAGGCAGAACAGAGGCAGGAAAAGGAGGACTTCCTTAGCTCTCAAGGCCCCCTTTATCCAGACAGTGTTCCTGCATGCCCGTTGATCACCCAGGAAGAGGAGGAGGAGGTCTGTGTCAGTATGGAGGTGGAGCCTGGCACTCAGCATCAGCAGCAGTCTTTAAGGTATAAGTCCCAAGAAACACATGGACTTGTACGTGCCTGGGAGGAGGTGGCTGCGGACCATGTCGTCCTTAGTGACCCAGAGGACTCCGGACCGAATGCCTCAGCAAACCTACGCTGCATGGCCTCCCTGATCCTGCAAAGCCTGCGTAAGGATCCTCGTATTCGTGGTATCAAGGAGAAGGACCAATACTGGCTGGCAACCTTCCTTGTTCCACGTTACAAGGGTAAGGTTGCGGACCTTATCTTGCCATCGCAGAGGGAGCAGAGGATGAAACATCTTCGGGAGGCCTTGCAGGAAGGTCTGTGCAATGCGTTCGCAGAGACTGGGAGGTTACAAACTCCTGTTTCTGGACAACGTGTTGCTGAGGCTTCGGTTTGTCAAAGAAGGAGTGGTGGAGAAGGTGGCCGTCTGACCGATGCGTTCAGACAATTTTTTAGTCTGCAGCCCCAAGGTATGATCGGTTCCAGCAACCATCGCCAGCGTCTGTTTTACATGGTGCAGGAATACCTAGGGGCTAGATCTGACTTGGACACCTTTCCCACCGAAAATCCTCTGGGTTACTGGGTCTTGAGGATGGATCACTGGCAAGAGGTTGCACAGTATGCAATTGAGCTACTGGCCTGTCCTGCGTCCAGCGTTCTTTCAGAACACACATTCAGTGCTGCTGGAGGCTTTGTAACCCAATCCCAGGGTGCGTCTGTCCACTGACTTGGTCGATCGACTGACCTTCATAAAAATGAATCAGTCTTGGATCACCACCAGCTACCAAGCACCTGATGCTGATGTAACCGAATAATTTTTATTGAAATCTCAGATCCCTTCAAAGACTGCCTATGCTGATGCTGAGTGACTATCCTGAGTAGGGATGAGCCGAACACCCCCCTGTTCGGTTCGCACCAGAACATGCGAACAGGAAAAATGTTCGTTCGAACACGCGAACACCGTTAAAGTCTATGGGATACGAACATGAATAATCAAAAGTGCTAATTTTAAAGGCTTATATGCAAGTTATTGTCATAAAAAGTGTTTGGGGACCTGGGTCCTGCCCCAGGGGACATGGATCAATGCAAAAAAAAGTTTTAAAAACGGCCGTTTTTTCAGGAGCAGTGATTTTAATAATGCTTAAAGTCAAACAATAAAAGTGTAATATCCCTTTAAATTTCGTACCCGGGGGGTGTCTATAGTATGCCTGTAAAGGGGCGCATGTTTCCTGTGTTTAGAACAGTCTGACAGCAAAATGACATTTTGAAGGAAAAAACTCATTTAAAACTACTCGCGGCTATTGCATTGCCGACAATACACATAGAAGTTCATTGATAAAAACGGCATGGGAATTCCCCAAAGGGGAACCCCGAACCAAAATTTAAAAAAAAAAAATGACGTGGGAGTCCTCCTAAATTCCATACCAGTGCGTCACCGTGCGTCAGAGGGGGGCGGGGTCACCGGGTGGCCCCGCCCCCCCGTTATTTAAGAACTGTCAGATGAGGAGCGCCGTCACACAGCGGGAGCCTCCCTCCATGCCAGCATGGATTGTGGAGCGGCCCGGAGAAGAAAATGAAGAAGAGAAGAAAAGAAGAAGAGAAGAGCGGGAGCCTCCCCCCCATGCCATGGGTGCGGAGCGGCCCGAGGAGAAGAAGATAGAAGACGCCGTGGAGGAGATGCTGGACGAGAACGCCGGAGGAAGAACCAGAAGAGCCAGAAGAACCAGAAGAACCAGAAGATGAAGGAAGATAGAAGAAAGAAGAAGCATTTAAATAAAGGAATTGTCAAAAACTGTCTCTTGTCATTTTTAACATTTTTGACACTTTTTTCGTGAAATGGTAGGGGTACTTATGTACCCCCTTACCATTTCACACAGGGGGGGGCCGGGATCTGGGGGTCACCTTGTTAAAGGGGGCTTCCAGATTCCGATAAGCCCTCCGCCCGCAGACCCCCACAACCACCGGCCAGGGTTGTGGGGATGAGGCCCTTGTCCTCATCAACATGGGGACAAGGTGTTTTGGGGGGCTACCCCAAAGCACCCTCCCAATGTTGAGGGCATGTGGCCTGGTACGGTTCAGGAGGGAGGGGGGCCGCACTCTCGTCCCCCCTCTTTTCCTGCGGCCTGCCAGGTTGCGTGCTCGGATAAGGGTCTGGTATGGATTTTTGGGGGGACCCCACGCCGTTTTTTTTTTTTTTTTTGGCGCGTGGTTCCCCTTAAAATCCATACCAGACCTGAAGGGTCTGTTATGGAATTTAGGGGGAACCCCACGTCATTTTTTTTTTTTAATTTTGGCCGGGGTTCCCCTTAATATCCATACCAGACCTGAAGGGCCTGGTATGGAATTTAGGGGGACTCCCACGTCATTTTTTTTTTTTCATTTTGGTTCGGGGTTCCCCTTTGGGGAATTCCCATGCCGTTTTTATCAATGAACTTCTGTGTGTATTGTCGGCAATGCAATAGCCGCGGGTAGTTTTAAATGAGTTTTTTCCTTCAAAATGTCATTTTGCTGTCAGACTGTTCTAAACACAGGAAACATGCGCCCCTTTACAGGCACACTATAGACACCCCCCAGGTACGAAATTTAAAGGGATATTACACTTTTATTGATTGACTTTAAGCATTATTAAAATCACTGCTCCTGAAAAAACGGCCGTTTTTAAAACTTTTTTTTGCATTGATCCATGTCCCCTGGGGCAGGACCCAGGTCCCCAAACACTTTTTATGACAATAACTTGCATATTAGCCTTTAAAATTAGCACTTTTGATTTCTCCCATAGACTTTTAAAGGGTGTTCCGCGGCATTCGAATTTGCCGCGAACACCCCAAATTGTTCGCTGTTCGGTGAACTTGCGAACAGCCAATGTTCGAGTCGAACATGAGTTCGACTCGAACTCGAAGCTCATCCCTAATCCTGAGTAATTATCCTCTTCCTCCTCAATGATCACGCTGATAGCTTGTAAGAACATTTTTGGTTCTGGGCACCACCACCAGTACCTAAGGCCCAATTTTTCTGCCCCTGTTTAACAGGGGCATGTAATTACAATTTTTGATGCAATACTTTGCAGCAGGGCTCGTTCCTGCATTCCAACTAGAGTATCTGTGAGGGGTTGCAGTGTTTTGGCACCAGCACCAGTGCCTAAGACCCAATTTTTCAGCCCTTGTCTAACAGGGGCGTGTAATTACAATTTTTGATGCAATACTTTGCAGCAGGGCTTGTTCCTGCGTTCCAACTAGAGTATCTGTGAGGGGTTGCAGTGTTGTGGCACCAGTGCATAAGGCCCAATTTTTCAGCCCCTGTTCAACAGGGGCATGTAATTACAGTTCTTGATCTAATATTTCACAGCAGGGCCTGTTTCTGCGCCCACCAAGAGTAACTGTGAGGACTTACAGTGTTGTGGCACCAGCACCACCACCACCACCAAAGGCCCAATTTTTCTGCCCCTGTTGGGCATGTAATTACAATTCTTGATCTAATATTTCACAGCAGGGCCCTGTGAGGGCTTACAGTGTTGAGGCCACAACAACACCTAAGGCCCAAATTTCTGCTGAGTATATAGGGCAGGCCCCTACTTTCAAACATCCAACTTACAAACGACTCCTACTTGCAAACAGAAGGAGACAACAGGAAGTGAGATGAAATCTACCCCTAGGAAGGGAAATTCTCTCCTGTAAGAGTTAATATGGGAAAAACATTTCTCCTTCCACTGATGCTTTATCACCAATCCTTGTTTCACAAAAAACCTAAATTTTCAAAAAATATTTGTCATTGGGACAAAAAGTGAGGTGAAATCTTCTGAAGAGGAGCACAGGCAGCAAAACAAATGTCACAGGGGTGATAACCCTTCCCTATGTTTTCCAAAAAGCTTAAAATAGATATTTTTGCTGGAGCTAAACATGTTAAAAATGTACCAGTTCAAAGTTACAAACAGATTCTACTTAACAGCAAACCTACAGTCCCTATCTTGTTTGCACCGCCTGTATACTGCTGTTCAGAGTACAGAGCCTGTATACTGCTGTTTCCTTTTTTAATTTGGGTGCGGGGTTCCTCTTAATATCCATACAAGACCCAAAGGGCCTGGTAATGGACTGGGGGGTACCCATGCCGTTTGTCTCACTGATTTTCATCCATATTGCCAGGACCCGACATTACATTAAAGCCGCAAGCAGTTTTAAATGATTTTTTTTTCCTTTAAAAATGACATTTTGTGCAGGGACTGTTCTAAGCATGGGAAACACGTGCCACTTTACAGGATTACTATAGACACCCCCCAGGGACGATATTTAAAGGAATATTTCACTTTTTTTTTAATTTTAAGCATCATTAAAATCACTGCTCCCGAAAAAACGGACGTTTTTAAAAGTTTTTTTTTGCATTGATACATGTCTCCTGGGCCAAACCCTTTTTAGGACAATACCATGCAAATTAGCCTTTAAAATGAGCACTTTTGATTTTGAACGTTCGAGTCCCATAGACGTTAATGGGGTTCTAACGTTCGTGCGAATTTTCGGTTCGTTCGCAGGTTCTGGTGCGAACCGAACCAGGGGGTGTTCGGCTCATCCCTACCACTGATGTTAAAGATGCCACCTAATCTGTTACCCTCCTTATTTTTCTGGACTCAGGATCCTGCTCTGCAGCCCCTTCTTCTCTCCTTGAGCCTTGGGATTGGAGGTATTGCCCTGTCCTTTGTGAATCATTTCTTCCTTGGGTTTCCCTGTACCCAGCATTCATTGGGGGGTAAGGCTGGGGTGGCTGGCCCCTGTGAGATGAAGGACCCTGACCCCTCTGTTGTGTTCCCCTGCCCCTCCCTAAAAGAGGACGGGGAGAGTAAATTCCATTCCCACTGTAGTGGTCACCCAAGGGTTCATACCTATTGGCAGTGGGTATATGATGAGGGTCACAGTTATAAGGAGGGGTGCTGCTATTTGGTCTAGCCTTTCCTCTAGTCCCTCTATTCTTATTTTTGTTTCCTCTGTTAGGGGTCCTTGGGTTTCCTTGATGTTGGGGATTAATCCTGTTATACAGGATTTGAACTTGACCCTGATAATGATATTGGGGACCTGCAGGAGTTATTTGAGGACCTACTACCTGAGTAGGGGCTGCTGCGCTATCCATTTGTTCATCTGTAGAGGTTTGAATATTTACAGAGTTCTGCTATAAAAAAATACTATTGGAGTTAAAATCTTTCAGATCCCTATAAAACTTTTTAACTTTTTTCTTTTGCGTCTCTTTATCTACCTTTTCTAGTTTTTTGGTGATACGGTTCCTAAAATCCAAATACTGTTGAGATTCCTTGATTGGGTCCAGTTGTAACTGCAGCTGGCAAATCCTACCCTCTAATTTGATCATTTTTTTTTTTTTACCTTTGTAATATCAAATCTTGCAATTTAAGTCCTACCCCATTAAAGAATCCCAACCACTCGTTCATAGACTCCGAGTCATCCAATCCATCAAGAGGTGTGACTTCCCACCTTAAGCTGCGTATTATAATTTTGAAGTGTATTTTATATCCAGACAAATATTGGGTGATCGCAGAAGACATGATGCAACTTGTTACAAATGTTAATTGCTACAAAGGAAGGATTTCATGCAATAAAGGAGGAATTGGAAAATATGAGACTTGTATCTTTGCAGAACAGGTATGCACTGAACTTGTGTCTTACAGCATCCAAAGCAGCTTGTGCTATGATACTGGACCAGCAAATGATGATGAAGAAGGAGATCTCTCCAAAAACATCAAGCACTTGGCTAAGCTAAAAAGACCTATGCAGGAAAAGGCAGAGCCTTATGGGACTGAGTCTGCTAGATGGTCCCTGGAACCACATATTTGGCTTTCATTCACTAGCTAAACAGATTGTTCCTCTTCCCTGTTATCCTTGATGTGATGTTGCTGAATAACTTTTGTCTGTTGCAAGAAGTTTGTGGCAAGGATGATCACGATGCCACTGAGACTGACAACTATGTCTTCCTTGCCACATATGGAGAAGACTTTGCAGCTACAGAAGAATATGCAGTGTGTTTTTGATTGGGCTTATTTCTTTTTGTGGATGATTTATGTGATAAGTGTCGGGTACATGGAGTCTCTGAAGGGCATGATGGGTGATCTGTACTGTAATTGCTGTGAGGCTTATGCCTCAACAGGGGGGAAATGTAGAAGAATTTCATATTAACCAATATATTTTATGTTATTCATATTAATTTGCATATGTTTTATTGATAATATAATTATTATTCATATTATTATTATTATTATTTTATAGTAGTGGTCTTATCAATATTATTATTCAATAGTAAAGCAATAGTTATTAATCTTTATTAACCTATACTATGTTATTCCATAGGTATAGAAAGAATTCATTTTTAAATGTTGAACTTTAGATGACCTCTCTGCTTCATGCTGATATTTTTACTAGGTGAAAGTTCATTAGGATAGTTCATTTTTAGTTTTTAAGTAAGCGCTAATTAGAAAAGAAAAACTTTGACAGCAGTTAAATTACAGTCTGATAATATAAGAACATCTTATACAGGTGGTTTATAAATAACTGCATAGGAGTCGGAAGTGCACCGCTAAGATAGTGGACCTTAGGACTGACTGCTGCGGATAGTACCCAGGGTGGTTCAGGAAGCAGGTCTACTGTATCACTAACACAGATCCCAGTGGGAGCTAGAGCATAGATTCATCAGGGCGCAGAGTCTAAGAGCCAGCAGGTGTTCATCAGAGCCTCTAGTGGTGAGGATGGACTGCACTACAGTCTGGCTCTAGGTCGTGGCCCCTAGGGTCTCACAGCTCACGCTCACGGTAGACTACAGGAGAAGGAAGCAGCAGGCTGGAACAACAAGGATAGTAAAGGGATAAGGCAGAGGTCAGGGCGACTAGCAGACAGGAACTATACCTGCCAAAGGTTCAGGGTCACAAACAGGGATAGTCGGGGACACACCAAGGTCGATAACAGAGACAAAACGAAGAGCACACAGCAAGCAGGAAGCCAAATACACAATGGTTGATCAGCACCACTGGCTTGCAGTGCACAAGTTAATATAGGGTTCCCTGATAGGGCCTGGGGTGGAGCCATGCTCAGAGGAGAGGTTATAAAAACAGCCAGGTGAGAGTGGTTGGCCTCTTAGTCTGAACACATGAGGAAAGGTAAGCAGACAGAGAAAGATTAACCATGACAATAACTATGTGGAATATGGGAAAGTTATTTACAGTACACTAATTAAGTTTGACAGGGTCAAACAAATGTCTGCTTGTACCCTCATTAAAATACATACATATAGGATTATATAGTGAGACATATAACACATAAGGTGGGGTTATTGAAAGTTCATTCTCCCAAAGTCATAAATCTGTTATCCTTGAAGTTCGTGAAGTCTTATCAGGAAAATACACAGGTGTTTTTAATTGGACAAAGCCAGTTATAAATAATTTTAATAAACCTGTAGGAATTCTGGGAATAATTAAGTTTGTCTGGTTGTATGATAGGTGTCATATTTATGGTTAGTTACATTGACGTAGTTCTTAGCAACCAATCATGTTGTACCTAATATGCTTGCATTGTAAGAAACTGTATAAATTAGACCTGCATCTTGTAATACTTTGAACATAAAGCTGTATGTTCCCAGCTGTTAATAAACCTGCATCACTGAAGTCCTGCCTGGTTCGATACGTTATTATTCTACTTCACCAAGGGAACAGGAAGGATCAGCAAGCATGTGATCACTGTGATTGGTCCTGCCAGCTACCAATATTCTCTCTGGATTGGGAGCCGTTTTTGGCAGCTTGGTCTTTGTGCTGAGAGCAAGCAATGAGCACACTCCCAGCACATAAACATTGGCTGGCCAGCAATGCATATGTGTGGACATTAAAGCCCAGCTTTTTACTGCCACACATATGGGTTGCTGAGGCATAAAGGGTCTAAAAGTCCCCACCATAGTCAATCAATCTTTTTCATTTTATTTTAAAGAACTCTATCTTGATGTTGCATACCTCTTTTTGCATATTTTTGCATATATAGGAATGTTGGCTCGTAACAGTATAATCCTTTATTATTGTTCTTTTAAATAAAAATAGGATTTATTAATTTGGGACAAAGTATGCTTGTATTTCCAGAAAGAATGTCTGTTCAAGAACACAAATGAATTTTAATGAGCACATATATGAATTTTAATTCTACAATTATATTATTCATTTTGGAATTAAATTATAGTTGCTTCATAAAGTTATCAGGGCAAAGATAGCCACTGTAAAACTTTTGTAAAAATATATATTTTGTCTGTTAAAAAATTATTCTACCTAGGCATTTTATGTTTAAAATTATAATATAGTTAGTTACTATAAAACAAAATCTGTAGAGATTATTGGAAACCTGTCAGAGCCTGTTCAAGGTCTATAAAGGCTGCAGCAAATAGCTTTTCTCTTCGCCATGGCGACCGGGTCTGTTTTTACAGTTACTCTGGAAACCAAAGGCTTTCTGTGCTTGTTCCTTTTCAGTTACTTTTTGCTATTTAACCTTCTGGTTGAGACAAAGGAGGGGGCTAGGCGACACTTTACAGTGGCAAGTTTGAATGGCAAACTGGAATTTTAAAATTGTAAAATAAAAATAAAAAAATTACTCTCATTTGAAATGTTATTTTGTATTACAGATTAGAATAATTAATTGTATGGTAGTAGACACTAAAACATATATTGCAATTAGTGGTTGCTCACTATTACATCATTAAAAAGAGCTGCTAGTGCCTATTTTATAGATACATTAAACATGTATTTGTTTTAGTCACTAGTGCAAGTAGAGGATTAAATATACAGGCAATATTGTATGTTTTAGCCAATATTTATTCCACATTCCGCTTGGGGTAACATAATTAGATGACTTTGATAGCATTGTATGCTGAACAGGTCTAAGGTACAATTGTGATCATTCCAGCCACAGGCAACCATTACATTTGTAATGGTTCAAACGCCTCTGCACACGGTTTTTGTAAAATATTCTCTTTTACTAGGCCTCTTCTTGGTTCACCTTGTAATCTGCCAATTCCTTCTCTCTTTACCCATTAACCACTTGCTTACTGGACACCTAAACCCCCCTCCTGCCCAGACTAATTTTCAGCTTTTAGTGCTGTCACTCTTTGAATGACAATTGCGCGGTCATACAACACTGTACCAAAATGCCATTTTTATATTTTCCCACAAATAGAGCTTTTTTTTGGTGGTATTTGATCACCTCTGGGTTTTTTATTTAAAAAAAAAAAATACAAAACAGTTTTATATTTTGTTACAAAATTTTGCAAACAGGTAGTTTTTCTCCTTCATTGATGTACAATGATGAGGCTACACTTATGGGCACTGATAGGCTGCACCAATGGGCACTGATAAGGTTACACTGATGGGCACTAATAGGCTGCACCGTTGGGCACTGATAAGGCGACACTAATGGGCACTGATAAGGCAGCACTGATGGGCAGTAATAGGCGTCACTGGTGGGCACTGATGAGGTGGCACTGGTGGGCACTGAGAGGTGGCACTGATGGGTGGCACTGATGGGCGGCACTGAAGGGCACTAATAGGTGGCACTGATGGGCACTGATCGGCACTGGTAGATGACACTGATAGGCAGCACTGATAGGTGGCACTGATGAGACACTGATTGGCACCACTGGTGGGCATTGATAGGTGGCACTTGTGGGCACTGATTTGTGGCACTGGTAGGTGGCACTGGCAGGCAGTACTGGTGGGCACATATGAGGCTCTTCCTCTCCTGGACCAATGTCCCTTCAAACAGAAGCTGGTGATCGGCTTTTTTTCTCCTCACGCTGTCAGCGTGAGAAGAAAAAAAAATGATTACTGATCCTCTGTTTATATCACGTGATCAGCTGTCATTGGCTGACAGCTGATCATGTGGTAAGAGCCCGGGATCAGCTCCTTACTCACATCTGTGATCACCGAGTCTCATTGACTCGGGTGATCACAGCGTGTGCCGTGCATGCCCTTCAGGGGGAGTGCCGAACCTGCAAAGGGGAGGACGTCAATAGACGTCTCCCAGCAAAGCAGATCCTTGCTGTAGCTGCCATTCGGCTATAGCGCGGATCTGAAACAGTTAATCTCTAGGGTTAAGGATTGCATACACTTTAAACTGATCATATCACTATACTTAAATTCCCTATGAAACCTAACTGCAAAAGAGTTGTGTAAATATTACCTCTTCTGCCATCCACACTACTGAACACCCATCCAATGCTAAGAAATTTCCCTTCAAAATCTGCTGAGAAACAAACACTTTTGAGAGTGTCCATCTCCTGTATTGCCCACAGCATTCAGTGGTTCCTCCCATCATCCTCCACTTCACTGCAGACCACAGAAATTACATCTTTTTAGAGGAAACACTGACTGCTATGGGGGCACAGGAGATTGTCACTTCTTTTACTGTCATTTTTCCAGCAAACATCCTCAGCAATAGCTGTGTGAGTGGCAGGAGACATAAGTATTCTCATATTCTACCTTTACAAGTGCAGGTTTCCAATGGAACTGTGGGGTAGCAATAGGGTCACTTTATAGACCAGGTTTAAAGTGTATTTTCCCTTTTTGCAGCCAACTTGGGATAGCTCCAACTTTATATTTATTCCCATTCACATAGCATAACTTAAAAACAATTTAAAAACAGCTGTTTACATTTTTAATTGCTTGAAATTCCCACCTAAATTTCCTCTGTTATGTAAAGTTAAAGAGGACCCCTCCTTTTACCAGAGATTAAAACCACCCAACCCCCCATCCATTGGTGGTACTCATGCGGTCAGGCTCTGTGTGTTGGCAGTGATGCAGAGCACTAAGAGATTGCTCCGATTAGGATGGTCATGTCTCCCGGATCTCCCCATACATCCTCTCTGGCTTATGTGTTGTGTGTGTTGGCAGTTATGCAGAGCATTGAGAGATCACTCTGATGAGGATGGCCATCTTCCAGATCTCCCCTGGTACTGGCCAATATGGTTGCTTTGCCTCTCGGCCAATCAGGTCTCAGTACTGGCTTCATGATTGGCCGGGAGGAGAAGTAGTAAGAAAACAGAATATATTAATCACTTCAGCCCTGGAGGATTTGGCAGCTCAATGACCGGTGGACTTTTTACAATTTGGCACTGCGCTGCTTTAACTGGTAATTGCGCGGTCATACAATGTTGTACCCAAACAAAATTTGCGTCCTTTTTTTCTCACAAATAGAGCTTTCTTTTGATGGTATTTTATTGCCTCTGCGATTTTTATTTTTTGCGATATAAATGGAAAAAGACCCCAAATTCTACTTTTTGTTATAAACAAAATTTAATAAACTCAATTTTAGTCAAACATTTAGGCCAAAATGTATTCAGCTACATGTCTTTGGTAAAAAAAAATGTCAATAAGCGTATATTTATTGGTTTGCACAAAAGTTATAGCGTCTACAAACTAAGGTATATTTTCTGGAATTTACGCAGCTTTTAGTTTATGACTGCCTATCTCATTTCTCTAGGTGCTAAAATAGCAGGGCAGTACAACCCTCCCCCAAATGACCCCATTTTGGAAAGTAGACACACCAGGGAAATTGCTGAGAGGCATGTTGAGCCCATTGAATATTTTATTTTTTGCCACAAGTGATTAAAAAATGACAAAAAAAAATTTACACAAAGTTGTCACTAAATGATATATTGCTCACACATGGCATGGTTATTTGTGGAATTACACTCCAAAATACATTATGCTGCTTCTCCTGAGTACAGGGATATCTCATGTGTGAGACTTTTTGGGAGTCTAACCGCGTACAGGACCCCGAAAACCAATCACCACCTTCAGGATTTCTAAGGGTGTAAATTTTTGATTTCACTCCTCATTACCTATCACAGTTTCGAAGGCCATAAAATACCAAGATAGCACAAAACCCCCCCAAATTACCCCATTATGTAAAGTAGACACCCCAAGCTATTTGACGAGAGGCATGTTGAGTTCATGGAATATTTTATATTTTGCCACAAGTTGCAGAAAAATGAATTTTTTTTGCACAAAGTTGTCACTAAATGATCTACTGCTCAAACATGCCATGGGCATATGTGAAATTATACTGCAAAATACATTCTGCTGCTTCTCCTGAGTATGGGGATACCACATGTGTAGGACTTTTTGGGAGCCTAGCTGTGTACAGGACCCCGAAAACCAAGCACTGCCTTCAGGCTTTCTAAGGGCGTACATTTCTTATCTCACTCCTCACTGCCTATCACAGTTTTGGAGACCATGAAATGCCCAGTTAGCACAACCCCCCCCCCCAAATTGACACCATTTTGGAAAGTAGACACCCCAAGCTATCTGCTGAGAGGCATGTTGAGTATTTTGCAGATCTCACTTTTTGTCACAAAGTTTTGAAAATTGAAAAAAAAAATTTTTCTTTTCTTTCTTCATTTTCAAAAATAAATGAGATCTACAAAATACTCACCATGCCTCTTAGCAAATACCTATGGTGTCTACTTTCCAAAATGGGGTAAATTGGGGGGTTTTGTGTTATCTGGACATTTCAGGGCCTCCGTAACTGTAATAGGTAGTGAGGAGTAAAATCACAATTTTACGCCTTTATAAAGCCCGAAGGCGGTGCTTGGATTTTGGGGTCCTGTACGTGGCTAGGCTCCCAAAAAGTCTCACACATGAGGTATCCCTGTACACAGGAGAAGCAGCAGAATGTATTTTGGGGTGTAATTCCACATATAACCATGCCATGTTTGAACAATATATCATTTAGTGACAACTTTGTGCAAAAAAAAATAATTTTCCTGAAACTTGTGGCAAAATATTAAATATTCCATGGACACAACATGCCTCTCAGTAAAAAAACTTGAAGTTCTTCTTTCCAAAATGGGGTAATTTGGGGGGGGGGGGGGTTGTGCTATCTTGACATTTCAGGGCCTCCAAAACTGTGATAGGTAGTGAGGAAGTGAAATCACCATTTTACGCCCTTAGAAAGCCTGAAGGCGGTGATTGGTTTTTGGGGTCCTGTACACGGCTAGGCTCCCAATAAGTCTCACACATTTGGTATCTCCATACTCAGGAGAATCAGCAGAATGTATTTTGGGGTGTAATTTCACATAGGCCCATGGAATGTTTGAGCAATAGATCATTTAGTGGCAACTTTGTGCAAAAAAAAAAAAAATTTTCCCGCAACTTGTGGCAAAATATAAAATATTCCATGGACTCAACATGAATCTCATCAATTAGCTTGGGGTGTCTACTTTCCAAAATAGGGTCATTTGGGGGGGGGGGGGTTGTGCTATCTTGGCATGTTATGGCCTTCAAAACTGTGATAGGTACTGAGGAGTAAAATCAAAAATTTAAACCCTTCGAAATCCTGAAGGCGGTGATTGGTTTTCAGGGTCCTGTATGCAGCTAGGCTCCCAAAGAGTCTCACAAATGAGGTATCCCTGTACTCAGGAGAAGCAGCAGAATGCATTTTGGGGTGTAATTTCACATAACCATGCCATGTTTGAACAATATATCATTTAGTGACAACTTTGTGCAAAAAATACAAAAATAAAAAAAGTGTAATTTTCCCGAAACTTGTGACAAAATATAAAATATTCCAAGACTCAACATGCCTATCAGCAAATAGCTCGGGGTGTCTACTTTCCAAAAAGGGGTCATTTGGGGGGGTTTGAACTGTCCTGGCATTTTATGCACAACATTTAGAAGCTTATGTCACACATCACCCACTTCTCTAACTAATTGAAGACAAAGCCCTTTCTGACACTTTTTGTTTACATGAAAAAATATTTTTTTTTGCAAGAAAATTACTTTGAACCCCAAAACATTACATATTTTTTTAACGCAAAGGCCCTACAGATTAAAATGGTGGGTGTTACAATTTTCTTTCACACAGTATTTGCGCAGCGATTTCTCAAACGCAATTTTTTGGGAAAAAACACATTTCTTTAATTTTAATGCACTAAAACACACTATATTGCCCAAATGTTTGATGAAATAAAAAAGATGATCTTATGCCGAGTGCATGGATACCAAACATGACATGCTTTAAAATTGTGCACAAACATGCAGCGGCGACAGACCACATACATTTTTAAAAGCCTTTAAAAGCCTTTACAGGTTACCATTTTAGATCTACAGAGGAGTACTATTGCTAAAATGACTGCTCTCGATCTGACCTTCGTGGTGATACCTCACATGCATGGTGCAATTGCTGTTTACATATGACACCAGATCGATGCTTGCGTTCACATTTGCACGTGAGCACGGGGGACAGGGGTGCTTTTTTTTTTAATTATTTATTTTGCTTTTTTATGATATTTTTAAACTGTTCCTTTCATTTTTTTAATAATTTTTATTGTTATCTCAGGGAATGTAAATATCCCCTATGATAGCAATAGGTAGTGACAGGTACTCTTTTTTGAAAAAAATGGGGTCTATTAGACCCTAGATCTCTCCTCTGCCCTCAAAGCATCTGACCACACCAAGATCGGTGTGATAAAATGCTTTGCCAATTTCCCAATGGTGCTGTTTGTATCCAGCAAAACCTAAGTCATGAAATGCTCGTAGCTTCCGGTTTCTTAGGCCATAGAGGTGATTGGAGCCATTCTGGTCTCTGATCAGCTCTATGGTCAGCTGGCTGAACCACCGGCTGCATTCTCGGGTTCCCTCTTGGGACAGGAGAGCCCGAGAAAACCATGGAAGATGGGGGGATGTTTCCTCCCACTGCTAATAAAAGCAGTCTAGAGACTAATTAGCCACTAGGATTGCTTTTATATGAAAGCTGACCGCTGGCTAAAAAGAATGATACCAAGATGATCATTCTGGTATAACCACTCAAAGTCCAGCAACATACCAGTACGTTGCTGATCCTTGTTGGGCAAAAGTTAGGAGCAAATTGCTCCTCCACCCCTGCTGCCCCATGCTTCGGCATATATGCTCTTTTTTTAACTGTGGTGGTGAAATCACCTCCAACAGTGCTGGAGTCATGGCTTTATGTATCATGGGAGCAAATGCTGTTGCTGTCAAGATAAATAAACCCATGCTACAGTTGAATGGTGTACCTGCTAAGCAAATAATGGTTAACAATAAAACAAACATTACAATATAACATACCATACCTGCAAAGCAAATACAATAAAACATAGTAAAAATAAAACAGAGAGAGAATGATAGATATAGAACAATAGTGAGCGAACAGTAGAGCGGACAGTAGAGAGTGAACATAAGAGAGAGAACATTAGAGAGAGAGAAGAAAAATACAACCACAACCATTTTTGGCTTTTTTATTTTGTTTTTGTGTGTGTTTTTTTATTTTTTCACTTTTTTCACTTTTATAAAAACTGTAAAAAAAACTTCAAACTGAACGTTGAAGATTAGGGTCTCTCAAAATGTGATGGCCATCACATCTTTCGAGACCCCAAGACCCTGTGTTAGTGTGCCTATGACTGTGTGGTGCTGTACCCTACTCTAATACTCAACTAGTGTGTGGTAGCATTTGAAACATTCACCAATGCAGAGACCAGGTTGGTCAGGACAGGAGGGACAATAAAAGTGGGTGTCCCCCCTAAATCCATGTTTGCTGCAGACATGACATCTTCTTTGGGGTGTTCTTTGGGTAGGGGTACCAGGGAGGACAAAAGGAAAATTCCTCTCATGCAGCTGGCTCACTGCATTTTCGTTGGGAAGTTGGGCAAGAGCACCGTCTGGAAACAGAAGGGCTCTGACGATCTCTTCCTGGAATTTAAGGAAGGATCCAGTCCATCCTGAAGCTTTGTATAGCACAAAAGTGTTCAGCAAAGCCAATTGAAATAAATAAACAGACACTTTTATGTACCAGCATCTGGCCTTACGGGCAATTAGGTACGGCGCCAACAACTGGTTGTTGAGGTCCACCCCTCCCATGTTAAGGTTGTGTTCATGGACACAGAGGGGTTTCTCCACAACACCAGGCGCCGTAGAAATTTGGACTGCCGTGTCTGCGTGAAGCGAGGACAGAATGAAAACATTCCATGAATCCCTTAACTTCACTGCTAACAAATTATTACACTTCAAGCAGGCTCTCTCCCCCATCTAAGTCAGGATTCTACAAGCCGTTGGGTGAAGCCCCTGTGATTAGATCACACGGTGCCACATGCGCCAATTCCACAATCAAAAAGGTCACTAAAAAGTGGCATGCTTGTGTAATAACTGTCCACTTACAAGTGGCACCCCTTTCCGAATAAGGGTGACACCAAGTCCCACACTAACTTACCAGCGCTCCCTATGTAGTCTGGTCAGTTTTTCGGCTCTACGTGACTATCTTTTCCCTCTTAAACCATAAAACTACATATATAGCCTGTGGCCCTGTCACAGAGCTTATACATCTTGACCCCGTATTTGGCACGCTTGCTCGGAAGATACTGTTTGATAGACAAGTGGCCAGAAAACTTAATCAGGGACCAAATTTTGTAGAGCCAATCAAATCTTTAGTGCACCTCTGGCATGCAAGAATGTGTTTTGTCATCCTTCAGCATTTGGAAAAGAACATTTCTTCTCACAATATTTGCAAATTGCAGCTTTGTGCTGAAATGTGCTGTGGAAATGTTTCAAGACTCTAGATGTTGGTCTCACCATTTTACTGAGAAGAGGAAAATCAAATTACTGACCAGACTATATGTAAATGTTATGGTGTGATGGTGGAGAACATTAATAGGAATCATTTACAGGTTAAATAAGAAACTAATTTGTCAGATAAATGTACCCACTTACCGGTCAATTAAGGCCTGAGAGGACAGAAACTATCTACTGTATCCCAACAATTACCCAACTGTAGGAGGTAGAAGATGGCGCCCAAAAGCAAGCTAAACTGGAGCCTTTCCATTGCAGTGACCCCTATTGGCAGAAATGCATAATTCTCTTATTTGAGACCTGCATTGAAAAGTACAATGCTACATGAATTATATACCAGGATTTGCTTGTCTTCAGCTGAGAGAACTTAAATAATAAGTAACAATAATTTAAGACGTTACATAAAGTTTAAGAAATCTTTCATTATCCGCTTCAGCCCTGGAAGATTTTACTCCCTTCCTGACCAGAGCACTTTTTGCTTTTTGCCACTGTGTCGCTTTAACTGACAATTGTGCGGCCGTGCAACGTTGCACCAAAACATAATTCTTGTCCTTTTTTTCCCACAAATAGAGCTTTCTTTTGGTGGTATTTGATCACCTCTGCGGTTTTTATTTTTTGTGCTATAAACAAAAAAAGAGCGACAATTTTGAAAAAAGCAATATTTTTTGCTATAATAAGAATCCCCAAAAAAATATATAAAAAACTAAATTTTTTCTTCAGTTTAGGCTGATATGTATTGTTCTACATATTTTTAGTAAAAAAAATCACAATAAGCGTCTATTGATTGGTTCGCCCAAAAGTTATCACGTCTACAAAATAGAGGATAGATTTATGGCATTTTTATTATTATTTTTTATTGGTAATGGCGCAATCTGCAATTTTTATCGTGACTGCGACATTATGGTGGACACATCAGACACTTTTGACACTATTTTGGGACCATTGTCATTCATACAGTGATCAGTGCTATAAAAATGCACTGATTACTGTGTAAATGACACTGGCAGGGAAGGGATTAAACACTAGGGGGAGATCAACGGGTTAAGTGTGTCCTAGGGAGTGATTCTAACTGGGGGGTGGGCTATTACTGACATGACTGCGATCACTGCACCCGATGACAGGGAGCAGTAGATCCCTGTCATGTCAGGAAAATGCCTTGTTTTCCCTGTTCTCCGTGATATGATCGCGGGACACTGGTGGACACCGAGACCGCGAGACCTATGGGCACGGTCACGCTGTATGTGGCAGGCACGCATGGCGGGCGTGCCCACTAGCCCCGCCAATTAAAGGGGATGTACAGGTACGTCAATTTGCCCACCGCTGCCATTGTGCCGACGTATATCAGCGTGCAGCGGTTGGCAAGTGGCAAGTCTTCATGTTATATAGTTTGAATACCATGCCGTTCAAGTTAAAAAAGGACTTTTTATTTTACAGTTAAGGTATGCTGGTGTGGCAGAACTACACGCAGTAGTAAGTGGCATGTGTGTCCTATTACTGATAAATATTGTTGGACAGTCCAGCGACCGTTATTGAAGATGTTATTGAAGACTAACACAACAGTGTTAGTAAGTGCATGGAAAAGCATGTGGTGATGAAGTTTCTTGTGAAAGAAGGCATAAAACCAGCAGATATCTACAGAAGATTTCAAGCACAGTACGGTGATGAGATGCTCAGCCGCAGTAAGACATTTGAATGGTGTAAACGTTTCAAAGATGGACATATGTTCGTCAGTCAGACATGGAGGTTCCCAGCCCACAGCAATCATTCCTGTGAACATTCAGTGCGTTAAACGCCTGATCCTGGATAATTGACACATAACCTGCAATTGCACAAGAGACAAATATTTCTGTGGAAACGGTGAACACAATCATTCTAGGCTGTCCTTCCCGTCTCTAGCTTAACCAAAGGCATACTTAGAAAATCCAGCACGTAGAACACACAAAGCTTTTGGGTCATGGTTATCAAGCATTGTTTTACATTTATTTACTTACTGATCTGCAGTGTGGCTGCTGACCTGCACTTTATCAGATCCAAAATGCTCATTAATATATTTTATACAGGATGTGTAAAGGGGTGTGTCAGCATGTTAAAACTAAAGCTCAGTGGCGGCTGGTGCTCAAAATTTGGGGGGGTCGCAAACAAACTGAAAAATACTGAAACCCCCCCATGAATTGCAGCCTCACCGTGCCCATCAATTGCAGCCTCACTGTGCCCATCAAATGCAGCCACTGTGCCCATCAATTGCAGCCATTGTGCCCATCAAAAGCAGCTACTGTGCCCATCATATGCAGCCAATGGGCCCATCATATGCAGCCATTGTGCCCATCATATGCAGACACGTGTGCCCATCATATGCAGCCACTTGTGCTCATCATATGTAGCCACATGTGCCCAAATGCAGCCACTTTTGCCCATCAAATGCAGCCACTTGTGCCCATCATATGCAGCCACTTGCGCCCATCATATGCAGCCACTTGTGCCCATCATATGCAGCCACTTGTGCCCATCAAATGCAGCCACTTGTGCCCATCATATACAGCCATTGTGCCTATCAAACACAGCCACTGTGCCCATCAAATGCAGCCACCTGTGCCCATCATATGCAGCCACTTGTGCCCATCAAATGCAGCCACTTGTGGCCAGTATATGCAGCCACTTGTGCCCAGTATATGCAGCTACTTGTGTCCATCATATGCAGCCACTTGTGCCCATCATATGCAGCCACTTGTGCCATCAAATGCAGCCACTTGTGCCCATCATATGCAGCCACTTGTGCCCATCAAATGCAGCCACTTGTGCCCACTTGTGCCCAGTATATGCAGCCACTCCGCCAACCCCCTGCTCGCGGCTTTGGCAGAACCCCCCTGGCACTTACCTCCGCTCCAGCGTGTGTCTCCTCCACTGAGTCCGCTCTTCCTAAGCACCAGGCATCCAATAGGGTGGCCTGGCACTTTAGCCAATCAGGAAAACAGGTCTGATGCCCTGCCTCTTGATTGGCGGGGAGGAAGGTTTGTGTGAAAATAGCGAAAATTAATTCACTATCGTCATACAATTGGGTGGGATAAGGGGCGCACTCTCTGCACTCCGAGCCCACCCTATTTTGAAGCCTATTAGAGCCTCTGGCTCTAATTAGGTGCTTCAAAAAGTACCACCCTCTCCCGCCCCCACCATAGGAATCCATGGATGGGGTGCAGTGCACCCACACCCCTACATTAAAAAAAAAACTTGAAATATGTATAAACCTTTTCCAAAGAGATATGAAAATAAGGGGAGACATATTATTATTATTTATGTTTAGGTATGCTGTGTGACTGGGAATACTGACCTGGAACAAAAACGGAAATAAGAAGTTTCAAATTCACTTTCACTTTCTAAAATATTGCTTGTACCACAAATCATACCAGAGAGGCAATGGGAACTGTCTGAGAAGCTGGTGTAAGAAAGTAAATTAAAAGCACAGCATGTTGCAGCCAGTGCTCTGTTTCCTCTCACATACTGATCATCTGTAAGAGGAAACAGTGTTTACAAACAGTGATTTGCAGCAGCTTTTTTTACAGTGCAAAGAGCCAGCCAGTGTCCCTGATTGCTAGCCTCACTGGTACAGTGTCACCAGACCAGAGCAGCCAGCAATAGTTTTCCAGCAACAGTGTTCCTGATCATTTCCACACCAATGCAGTGTCACCAGACCAGTGTAGGCCAGTAACAGTGTTCCTAATTGCCAACATACCAGTACAGTGTCACCAGTGTTAATTTTGCCAGCAAATTTCAAATTTGTTTTAGTCTTATGGCGCGTACACATGGTTAGATTTTCCAAGGGAAATGTTGGATGTGAGCTTGTTGTCGGAAAGTCCGAACGTGTGTATGCTCCATCAAACATTTGCTGTCGGACTTTCCGCCAACAAATGTTTGCTAGCAGGTTCTCAAATTTTCCGTCAACAAAACGTTGTTGTTGGAAAGTCCGATCATGTGTACACAAGTCCTTGCACAAAAGTTTGCGCAAGCTCGGAATCAAGTACGAGCCGGAAGCACTCGGTCTTGTGAAACTAGCATTTGTAATGGAGATATCACATTTGTCACGCAGCAAATTATGAAATCTCTCAATGCAGCGCATTTTCTTCTTCTTTATAATGCTATAATAATAAAGTTGCTTTGCTGCTGATATTCACAGAGTTCTGACAAATGTATTTTTTATTATTTCTCGTGATCTCCTGCATAATATTTGTTTTTGTTGTTTTTTTTCTCGTGAGCTCCAGAATATTTTTTTTTTTAGTGATCTCCATAATTTTTGTTGGTCGTTTTGTGTGTCAAGTTACCACAACACCATTATTATCTTTTTTTTAACATCAAAGATACAACTATGTTGGTGTCCCTTGTTAATTTGACATTGTATTTTTGAAATGTACCTGCCTACTCACAAATAAACTGTCCTTTTTGAAGTAAAACACATAGCCAAGTATTTGTAAAAAAAAAAAATAGAAATTTAATAGGGGTCATAACAAAATAAAGAGGAAGGCAACACTGGAGAAACAGTTGGAATTGAAGCCTTGGTACCCCAGGGCAGACATCAATTATTTGACTGTCAAAATTGGTAACCTGAGGAGTCCATTTAATAGGGAGCACAATACGGTCCAGGACTCTGGAGATCGGGAGCAGCAGCAGATGACATATATGTCCCGAGGCTGTGGTCTTACAACAGGACTTCCTTCCATGCTTCCTTCCATGCTGTTGTAGTGGGTTGGGTGGCTGTGGTGTTGGTGGTGTTGCTGGAGGTGGTGGAGGAGTATGGTCCAACTCACACAGGTGGGTTTAAGTTGTTAGTTCGCCCCTCGTCCCCTTTTTTAGGGCCTTCAGAATGATTTCCTCACAGATCATGCGTTGGCCCTCCTCTATGTGTTAGAGTTCAAGTTTGCTTGCTGTGACACAGCCAAATGCCTTGTGGCCACCAGGGGTTGTATTAAGTGCCGCAGTAGCCTGGTGAGGGAAAACAGTTCCTCACCTTCCTGGTCCTTTTGGTTGGAGGGCAGAGGGGAGGAACCTGGGATTCCGTCAGGCTGCTTGCCATGGCCCCCTCCTGGCTTAGACTTTCCTGGGTATGAAAATGGTACATAGTTTTAGTTTTTTGGTCATCAATCACACACAATTTTGAGCTTATGACTGTTGCAAATTGAATGTTAATAGAAAAGAATATCCTTCTGACCCCAGCATTTTTCATTCTTGTCCCAATCATTTCTGGCTACTACTGTCTATATGATATGTAAATGATATGTAAACCACTTTGTTAAATCAGAAATTAGTGATCAATAACATCTAGTTAACATCATTCAATTTTTGACAAGAAATATGTTCAACAATGCTATACCTGGGTCAAGCTGGGCTCCTCCACATCTTCCTGGGTGGAAGGCTGAGGTTGGACTTCAGGAGCCTCAGCTGATGTGGAAGGAAGTGTTGAAGGAAGTGTAGATAGTGATGCCCTGGGTTCCGTCTGGTCTGACGAAAAATGCAGTCTGTCATATTACCACAGCCTGGGTATATATACGTCATCTGCTGCTGCCCTGGATCTCATGGAATCCTGGACCTTCTTGCACTCCCTATTATATGTGCTCCTCAGGCTACCAATTTTGGCCTTCAGATAGTTGATGTCTGCCGTGGGATACACCGGCTTCACCAATTCCAACAGTTTATCCTCTTTTGCTTGTTCGAGTAGAACCTGCTTTGAACTTGCCAGAGACATGGCAGCTCCCTGTACATGTCTAGGAATTTGGGCAGGAAGTCTGGGTCTGTGAATTCATCCACCCTTTTAACTGCAAGACACAACACAAGACAAACCCTAATGTCAGGCTAAACTCTCCTAATCTTGTCCCAATATAGGCACAATCTATAAGCAGTATAGGCAACTAACCACTGATGCCCCAAGTTACAATTGTACCTTTGTTTGCATGATCAATGCTTATGATCCTCCATCCTCCACTCACAGATCGTACGTTCGACGCTCACGTGTTATGCTTTATATACATTGTGCATGCGTGAAACTCTGCCCCTGTCCTTCTTTCTAGAGTATTCCCCGCCTCTTCTCTTTGGGAGAGCATATGGCAGAGACACAGCAGGTGTCACACAACAAGTGTGCTGTTAGCAGCAATGATGAGGAAAGCCCGGAGTAAGGCAGTTCCAGATCCAGGAGGAGGTATAAGGCCTCAAATATGTCCTTAAAGAGATGGTGGAGATGGCGGACATCTTGAAGAGGGCAGACTCTGATGGGAAACATGGACCATACAAAAACTCAAATGTGAGAAAGGGCCAAGATCATGACTAAAGTTGTGAGAAGTCTGCACAGGACTTTTGGGGTAAGACGATCCAAGGAGCAATTGAGGAAACGCTGGTCAGACCTGAAATTGAGGGAGCAGGATCAGTATTGAAAGATCAGGAAAGTGCTGCAAAAAAGTAAGTATTTGTCGTGTGTTCCTATTATTATTATTATTACTTTTGTGCTGGTACATGTGCTTTTCCTTACTGTTGTACATTTTAAAATGCCAAGTTTGAGGTTCATTACACAGTAATCGTTCGTATTAAACATTGTTCGTTCGACCACTAATACAATGTTTTTTTGCAGATGCAGGTTAACTACATTTGTTCATGCCTATTTAGATTAAAAGAAGTTTATTATATTGTTGTCTAGATGTGTTTGAAACTATAATGAAATGCCAACTTGATTCAGTGTAAGGAGAGGACAATCAGCAGCTGTTTACACATCTGGACGCAGGAGCACTAGTGTGGGACACCATAACAACCTTTTTATGGTGTTCCACACAGGTGTTCCAGTGGATACTAGGGGTCTCTCCATGTGTGAAACTTGCACAAAACAGGTAAGTATTCCAGCTTTGGAAAGGGAAAAAAATAACGTCTTCAGTTTGGAATTCTGCCAAAACAGACAATTGAACAACACTTCCAAGCAATGTATCATATTACTATTTCTCGCCTCAAATATCTGTCTGCTAAGAATACCTTTATTGTATTCCCATGGGGAGAAAAGAATTGGGACATCTGAGGACACCAGGAACCCCACACCTCCCGAAGAAGGGGAACTCAGCACACAACCTAAGGATGTGGATGCAGAACCTGAGGGTGTGGATGCAGAGGTTCAGGAAGTGGTCAAAATGGTGTCCGCTACAGGTCAGTGTCTGAGACCACAGCTTCAGGTAATAGATGGATGCCTGCATATTTATAATACATGGTGTGCTTTTTATTTTTAGGTGATGTGTATGTTGTGGAAGAAGAAACTTACTTCAGCAGTGCAAGTGCAAGTCCTCATCAGTGAGATCATGGTGTGCAATCGGGATTTAGAAAAGCTGAAGCAAAATATCAATGATGTTCAAAAAAGACTGAGCAACATCATTGATGTTTTATGCAAAATCTAAACCCCCCAAAAATTTAACATTTTGTTGTTATTGTTGTACATTTTTTAAAAGTTTTAAAGTAATTGCAAAGCCAAATTTTGAAGATGCACACAGTGTGTCAACATGTGCTATCTGCCATCATGGGATATCAATGTACGCATTTTGTGGGTGCAACCCCTTCCTCAAAACTAAAGTAGGTGAGAGGAAGGGGTTGTACCCTGAAACACGTCCATTGATCCCCCATGATGGGAGCTAGCACATGTTGACACACTGTGGCTTATTTCAAAAAAGCAAAACCACTTTGCACTACAAGTGCAATGCAAGTGCACTTGAAAGTGAACTTGTAGGGCAAAGTGGATTGTCCTTTCTGAAATAAGGCCCAGTGTGTCAACACGTGCTATCTCATATCATGAGGGATCAATGGATGTGTTTCGGGGGTGCAACCCTTTCCTCTCACCTACTTTAGTTTTGCGGAAAGGTTTGCACCCACAAAACGCGTACATTGATATCCCATGATGGCAGATAGCACATGTTGACAAACTGTGTGTTTTGTGGCTTTAGAAAAATAGATGTAGGGAAAAGACACACATTTTAGGCATGGGATCATGAGGGAAATCCACACTTTGAGTCCTAATTTGTGTGCATCTTCAAAATGTGGCTTTTACAGGGGTGACATCACCCCATCTGATGAAGGCAAAATCAACACGGTTTTGACATACTAATGTCTCATATGGCCTTCAGTCTATCAAAGTTGAACTTTGTAAGTTCCTGAGTTGGGGGTGTGTATGTTATGGTTTTAAACATGCCTGTTTAGCCACAAAAAAAGGCTATATACTGTCAAACATACATGTTATACATCAAAGATGTTGGTTTGTTAAAAAACCCCTTTATAAAATGCACATGTGAATGTGCTTGGTGTAAAATGTTTTTTACTCAATAATGTGTGGCTTCTTCTTTCAATGCTCAATACCAGTTTTTTTAGTAAGTTGGTGTAGTTACAGTGACAATGAGGGTTGTTTACTAAAGGCAAATCCACTTTGCACTACAAGTGCACTTTCAGTGCACTTGCAGTGCAAAGTGGATTTGCTTTTAGTAAATAACCCCCACTGTGCTGTAAAATTTGCCAAAAGCAGGCCATTTTAGGGACTCCAAGCAATTAATTCATGGAGTTTAAAAGGATGAATATTTTTATCATTAATGTATTACATACATTAACAACAAAAACATTGTGTGTGTGTGTAGAAGACCCACAGCACAACATAATAGTTATCTGAAGAAGAGATTGTCACTTCATTTATCAAATTAGTTACATTTGCACTATTGAAGCAAATGGCCAAAAATAAAAGGCCATTGGAGAACCTAGGAGACAGATAAGAAACACCAGCAGTAAATCAAATTAAATATAAGTTTAATTTAAAAAAAAGATATATTTTAAAGAGCTTCCAGATTCTCTGGTATATCAATTGCCCCCCTACCCATGAAGTACTCCACATAGCTTTGCCGCACTTCGTGGGCGCTTTGGGGGGCAAGCCAGGATGGCCCGTTTCAAGCGCTGTCATTGTTTGTGCCAGTGAGTCGGCCTCAGTCGCAACTGAGGCCAGATAGTTGTCTGCATTCTTCCTTGGGAAAGTATGAAGAATGCAGCGGCTCATAATGATATGGTTTAGTTTGTATTCGGCCATATTGATGGCCGTTTGGAAAAGCCGGAACCAGCTGGCCATTATGCCAAAGGCATTCTCGACCACTCTTCTGGCTCTGGCCAGGCGGTAATTAAAAACCCTCTGCTCCAGGGTCAGGGTCCTCATGGGGAAGGGCCTCATCAGATGGTCCCTAGCGCAAAGGCCTCATCTGCCACAAAAACAAACTGGAGGCCCGCCATGTTATCTGCTGGAGGTGGCAAGCCCAAGCTGCCATTCTGGAGACACCTGTAAAATTTGGTCTGTGTGATCACTCCGCCATCTGACATATGGCCATTCTTCCCCACGTCCAGATAGAGGAACTCATAAGTTGCCGACACCACCGCCAGCATCACAATACTACTGTACCCCTGGTAATTGTAGTAGTATGACCCTGAGTTGGGGGGTGGGATGATCCGGACGTGCTTCCCATCTATCGCACCACTGCAGTTGGAAAAGTCCCACTGCTGGTCAAGCTGGGAGGCCACAGTCTGCCATTCCTGTGGGTTGGAAGGAAACTGTGGGGTCAAACAAGAAAAAAAAAATGGTACTTTTGCACATAACATTGCAAGCAGATTAGACACAAACATTCTTGGACATAAGTAGAACATTTATTGAAATGAGTATTTAAAGACAAAAGTATAAGGTTCACTTATCAGATTCCTCACCCCCTCTGATGGCCCATTGGAAAAATGTTATGGTGGGGGGAGATGTTTTGGACAGGTAAACATCTCCACTTCATTGAGAGCTGAAAGAATAAATAACGTGTTACATTGGCCAGCCCCTCCTTACTTACACTATTGGCAGCCCACTGGACAGGTAAGAAGTGTCATAATCCAAAAATATGAATACACACTGTCCAAATTGAAGCACATTTTTACACTCTGCAATAACCAATCAAGATAATAAGAGAACAAAACTTTAAACAGTACCATTTGAAAGTATTCAGGCAGGCACTTGCACTACAAGATTTGGTGAATATATCCATAAATATGAACACAAAAGAGGTAGGTATAGTGTGTATGGGTTTGGCAAAGTCAGCAGATAGAGTATTGGTATTGGTTGACTTAGCGGTTGGGGGGAGGGAGGTTTCCAAATGAGTTTTGGCCTAAAAAAAAGCCCCTTGCACTATGCCTGAATTTAAGGACAACAATAAAATTTGGACACATTTTAGGGGGTGTTTATAGTAAGCACTACAATGGAGCTAACAAAATACATTGTTAAGTGACTAGGCTAGGTGTGTATGGGCCCAGGATAGCATGCTGGGGAGGTTAGTGAAAGCAAATATGCATGAAGTACAAAAAAGAAGCATTAAAAGCCTACAGCATGCATGAGGGCAAAGAGGACAGTCACAGAATATTACAATCATAGTAATTATGGAATACAATACATTAGCAAACATTAAATAAATAGAATGAGATGTTAAAGGATAAAACTTACCTTAATATAATCCTTCTGCAGGACCTGAATGTTAGCAGAACAGGTCTCTGGAATGATTCCCAGAGCCTGGGGGGAGAACCCAATCGTGAACTTGATATCCTGGATACTTCTCCCCGTCGCCAAGTACCGCAAGGTGTCTTTTTAATAAATTTTTATTAAAGAAAATAAGTACAAGAATAAACAGTTATGTCACAAACTGAGTATAAACATTATGAAGAAGCAAAGTCAATGTCAATGCTCGGATATTTACGATGAGTTTCAAGAAGCCAGAGATACATTAACCAGTTCTGTATATTCAAAAAGGAGGGTGAGAATTAATGTAGTAGTTGAGTAGAAAAGAGGCTTCTTTCAATGTAAACATAGAACTCAAGATGTAAGATCAAGGTGAAAAATCTTGCTTCAATTAGAAAAGAAAGGAATGATAAAGCGATCAGAAAGCATAGAATACATAAAATTAGATAGTAGAAGAGAAAATAAAAAGAGAGAAAGGGGATAGTGAATAGAATAGAGAGTAAGATGGGAAGGGAGAGGGTAAGGGGGGGGGGGGGGAAGTGCTGGCATACATGTACAAAGTGTTGAGTTATCAAAATTTTTGGTAATGATGTATATATAATAATTTATGAGGTTTGCACTATGATATCCTTATATAAGGGGGTGGACTGAAATATTATCCAAGGAGCCCAAGTGGCTGAGTGTTTTTCTGAGGTGCCTTTGATGTTATGAGTAATGCTCTCCATGAGTTGAACTTCATCAACCTTCTGCAGCCAGGACCTTATAGGCGGAATTGTCGCTTGGCCCCAAAAGGTGGGTATTAAGGCTTTGGCTGTGTTCAAAAGGTGAGGAATGAGTGAGCGTTTATATGAGCCCATGGAAGTTTTAGAGGCATGGAAAAGGATAGTCCATGGGTCCATGGGTAGGTTGACCTCCGAAATCTGTGAGATCAAATTGCAGATGGCCATCCAATAGGGGCGAATGAGTGGGCAAAACCACCAGATATGTGCATGAGTGGCTTCGTTCCCACAGTTCCTCCAGCACATTGGGGAACTGGCAGGGAACATTTGGTGAAGTCTAACTGGGGTGTAGTGCCACCTAGTGAGTAGCTTATAATTGACCTCTGCCATTCTAGAAGCAAGAGAGGAGGTGTGGGCCAGTTGCAGGATCCTATCCTTTAGATTGTCTGAAATGGGAGAATCCAGATCAGCCTCCCACTTCGCCAGGAAGGGTGGGAACCCAGGATTTTGGAGGGCAACAATAGCTCTATAAAATAGAGAAATGCTATGTAAGGGAGGGTCTTTTGGGTAGAATATTTCTTCTATTCGATTTAGGTCTTGCAAACTTCTAAGTGGGTGGGGGAGAGAGCTTAAGAAACATTGCAATTGATGGTATCTCCATTTGTCGAGAAACGAGGCAGGTTTGGGGTCAATAATCAAATGTAATGGTTTTAGTGTATTGCCACGGAGGACATGATGTAGTAAGAGAGGTTCTCTCGGTCTCCAAGATTGGAAACCGGTATCTAATAAGCCTGGTAGAAAATATTTATGATTAAGGAGAGGTGTTAAAGGAGAGTTATACCCCCATGAGAATTTTTTATGTAGGGCGTCCCATATATCTAGTGAGGATATAGTGAGTGCTGAGGTGGATCGGTCAAGATTCCTGTAAGAGCGGGGTATCCAAGGGACCACTGAGAGATCAGCGCCGCTCAATAGGTATTCAAGTTGAACCCATAATTTTGAATCAAGGGCATATTTCCAATCGGCCACCCTAGAAAGTACAACCGCCTGATAATATGCCTTAAAATTAGGTAGTGCCAATCCCCCGGATATCTTGGGGCGAAATAATATTTCTCTAGATATCCTGGGGTGACTGTTCCTCCAAACAAACCGGGAGATCATAGTTTGTAAAATAGAAAAGAACCCCGCTGGAACCCCTAGTGGGAGCATTTGGAAGAGAAAGAGTATGCGGGGCAATATGTTCATTTTAATAATATTTACTTTACCTAACCAGGTGTGGGATAAACTAGACCATTTTCGTAAATCTTCCCTAATCCTGTTAAGCAGGGGGATGTAGTTGTGCCGGAAAAGGGAGTGGAGGTTGGGGGTGAGATAGATACCTAGATATTTCATATGTTTTGGTTCCCATTTAAAGGGAAAGAGAGGTTTCAGGGAAGTCACCTCGGATTGGGGGAAGTTAATGTTCAAAATTTCCGACTTGGATAGGTTAATTTTGAAGTTAGAAATTGACTGAAAGGTGGAGAATGCCGACATTAGGTTAGGTATTGAGATGCGGGGCTGCTGAATAAAAAATAGTATGTCGTCAGCATATGCTGCGTATTTATGGGAGCTTTGACCAGCTCGAATGCCCCGAATATCAACATTGTTCCTAATTGTCGCTAAAAAAGGTTCCAAGGTAATTGCAAAAAGGAGGGGGGACAGGGGGCATCCCTGCCTTGTACCATTATGTAAAGCAAAGGAGTCGCTCAGCGTCCCGTTAATTCTGATTTGTGCTGTGGGGTTAGAGTATAGGGATAAAATACGGTAGAACATCTTAGGACCCAATCCGAAATGTCTCAATGTCATTCTAAGGTAGTCCCAATCCACCCTATCAAACGCTTTTTCAGCATCAGTGGAAAGGAGTAGGGTGGGCTGGGCGTTTTTCTGAACAAACTGAATTAGGGAAATCGCTCTGAGGGAATTGTCTTTTGCTTCTCTATTGGGAATGAAACCTGATTGGTCTTTGGAGATCCAGTTAGGCAATAAGGGGAGTAAGCGATTTGCCATTACTTTGGCAAATAATTTAATATCAGTATTTATTAATGAAATTGGCCTATAACTGTTACAGAGGGTAGGGTCTTTATCAGGTTTGGGAATGACAGTAATGTGAGTGGAGAGGGATTCTGGGCGTAAGCCTGAGGATTGAGAAACTGAATTTGCATAAGCTGTGAGACGGGGAAGCAGAATATCACTAAATGTCTTGTAGTATAGAATAGTGAACCCGTCTGGTCCGGGTGCTTTTCCGGAGGGAGTAGACTTCAAAGCAGCTTGAAATTCCTCTACCGAGAAGTCTGCCTCCAATTCTTTAAAGATGGATGCAGGTAATTTAGGTAATTTAGCTTCTTTCAAATAGGAGAGCATGCGGCTACGTCTCTCTTTCTGGGACAAAGAGGACAAGTCATTTCTGACGCTGTAGAGATCTGCATAGAACTCCTTGAAAGCCTTAGCAATGTCTGGGGTTGCATGAGCGAGCTCTCCTGATGATAGTTTAATTTTGGGAATGAAGGACTGCATTTGTTTAGCTTTTAATGACCTAGCCAATACCCTACTTGGTTTGTTTCCCCATTCATAATATTTCTGTGATAGGCGTTGGAATTTTCTCTTAGTGTCTAAATTAAGAAGAGACCTCAATTCCTCACGTTTAAGTGTGAGGGACTGGAGGTGCTCACTATGAAGAGAGAGTTTATGTTGCTTGTCTAGAGCCGCTATTTGTTGTAAGACCCGCTCGAGACGCTGACCATGCTCCCTTTTCAATCTAGCCCCAAGTTCGATAAACCGTCCTCTAATAGTGACCTTGTGAGCCTCCCAGACAATGGATGGAGAGGTATCGGAGGGTTTGTTTTCCTTGAAATATTGTGAAAGGTGAGAGGACATTATGGAAACCTCGGCTTCGTTCGTAAGAAGGGAGTCGTTTAGTTTCCAGTTATTAGCGCGGCGTGCTAGGGAAGGCATAGTCAGCGTAATCGAGACAGGTGCATGGTCTGAGATAGTTGCGGTACCTATGTGAGCAGACTGTAAAAGGGGGAGGTGATAATGATCCAGGAATATATTGTCAATTCTGGAGTACGAGTGATGTGTTGTGGAGAAATGTGAGAAATCTCTCTCTTTGGGATGAAGGAGGCGCCAGACATCCATTAGTTGGAGGTCCAAAAGTCTCTTTTTGACAAATTTCAGGCGTTTAAAAGAAATATTAGATCTTCCTTGGGACGTGTCTATTATTGGATCTAGGGACATGTTGATATCGCCTGCTAAAATGGTAAGACCTTTGGCAAAATGTGATAATTTGGTTAGGATTTTTGAAAAAAAGGTAGGTTGATTTTGGTTTGGGCAATAAACGTTTGCGAGAGTACATTGGGTATTACCGATGAAACCCTGGAGAAAAAGGAAGCGGCCCGAGTCGTCAGCTAGCATGTCAGACAAGCGAAAGGACACGCTTCTGCTAAACCCAATGGCCACTCCCTTAGCTTTGTTAGTGTCAGATAAGCTATAGTACCATTGTGGAAAATGGGGTGAGGTCAGTTTAACCGTTGTTGTATGGGTTAGATGTGTTTCCTGAAGAAAAGCAATAGAACATGCGGCTTGTTTTAGTTCACGGACTGTTTGGTGCCGTTTGGCTGCGACATTAAGACCTCTAACATTGTATGATAGAAGTTTCAATGTAGTCATTGTTACATCTAGGTAGGAACCTTTAGCCTATGCTTCCATGTATGCCAGCAGGGGAAAGGGAGGGGGGGAGGGAAGAGGAAGAAGAGAGAGTGAAGTAAAGAATAGAAAAAGAAAGAAGAAGGAAAAAATGAACTCATAGAGAAATCATACACATGAATTAAAGAACTTTTGGGAAATGTATGAATAACACGCAGAAATCTGCAGTGGTCCCATTGGGGAAGGAGAGAACGAGCGACCATCCAAAACCTTAAACAAGGATTGGATAAAATAACTTTTAGGGTCGCACGCTCTTGCCAACCCCAGAAGGAGGGGGGGGACCGGAATATGTCGTAGGGGAGGAGCTATATAAGAAACGCGCCCCAACAACACACGGCCCGTAATAGATAATCAACTTGTAATTAGAGATAAAGAGTTAGTTCCAGCTAAATAAAAATAAGAAGTTATGTGGGCAGGAACAAAAATCAACTTAAACAATGAAATTCCTACTGGGCAGCATAAGTTGTAGACCATTATTAATGCGGCAACAAAACAACAATAAAAAACATAAAAGGAAAACAGTGGTCTAACTAGTCATAAGTCAGAGTTTACCAAAAATAGTCAGGTAAGTGTACGTAAATTTTGCATCTGAAATCTGGCTTGGCTCCAATTTTTCTGTAGGAAAGTAAGCATCTGTACTGATGGAATGTGGTTGAATGAAAAGAGACAAAAGAACAAGTTTGCGCAATTCAACCATCCTTTTGTGCTGAGCCTGGGAGAGAGGAGCGACTTGCCTTTGAAGGGGTTTTTCTCCAAACTGAATCTGCAAGATTTGAGAATTTAGGAATGGAGTCCTGCCAACCTGGGAGTTCCAAGGGCGGAAGATCGAGAGCTTGCAAAAAGGTTTTGAGTTCCTCCGGGAACCTTAATGTGTGGGATCGACCATTTTTTGTAGCAATCAGGCAGGCTGGGAAGCCCCATCTGTATGTGATACCTTCCGTACGCAAAAGGTCAAGGAGCGGCTTTAGAGCTCTGCGACGGTCTAAGGTATCTTTGGAGATGTCTGGGAATACGGTGATGGTTGCCCCGTCGAAGTCTATGCTAGGCAGGCCCCGCATCTTCATCATAATCGCATTTTTATCTTCAAAGTAATGCAAGCGACAGATAACGTCCCTAGGTTGTTCAGAGTTAGCACTGCGGGGTCTCAGAGCCCGGTGAACCCGGTCAAAGCGGAGTGATGCGGTGACAGGATTACCCATAATGGTGTTGAAAATGCCCCGTATTGATGGTTCTAGGTCACTATCTCTAGTGGCCTCAGGTAGGCCTCTGACCCGTATGTTGTTTCTACGATTGCGGTTCTCGAGGTCTTCGAGCTTGTATAAGGAGGCCCGATGAGCAAACGCTAGTTGGGTAACAGTGCCCTGCAGTTCTTTAATGGCTAAAGCTTGTGAGTCTTGTCGTTGCTCCGTCTCCTCTACTCTGACCAAAATGTGAGACATGTCGGTTCTAACTGCAGTTATCTCTTTTTTAATAGACTTTTCCAAGTTATGAAACATACCTGCGAGTTCCTTTTTAAGACCGCTCATCAGCGTAGACATTTCGGAGCCAGCGGGGGAACCAGGGTCATCCATGAGATCCGAGCAGTATGAGGAGGCCGGAGAGCTTCCCCTCACAGAGGCAACGTGAGATGAGGGAGAGGCGCTTAGTCTCGAGGTTCGGGTCTGATTGCCGCGTGCGTTAGCCAAATATTGTTGAATAGAGCCTGCAGATATTGAATTAGACAGTGATCTCTTACCAGATCTTTTACCTGCTGCAGAACGTGATTTAGTTGATTTGGAAGGCATAACTGGAGCTAATAGGCCAGTGGTCGTGTGGGGCACCTCTCACTTACATTTACTCAGTGTCAGTCATATTTTAACACAATATGGTAGTTTGTTGAGACTTTCGCAAAAAAAAAAAAAAAAAAAAAAAAACAAAAAAAAAAAAAAAAAAAAAACAAAAGAAAAGAGAAAGTTGCGGGTATTGAAAGTCCCACCTCAGCCACAGAAAGAGGAGAGATCTGATTGGAGCTGAGTCTAGATGAATAGGTGCATGGGCTGCAATGAGCAAATGGAGGCACAAATGTGGGTAGGGAGTAGTTGGAGTACAAAGATGGCCGCCGACCTCCGGAGGTAGGCCGGAGCCGCGGACTTTCCTGACGGTCCAGGCCGGCCGGGTGGGCACCGATAGCGCGGAGGCCTCGGGCGGCTTCGTTAGGGCCAAAGTACAAGATTTTAATTAGTGAGAGCAGTCTCAGTACTGATGGCAGGTCGGCCGGGTGGTAAATAGTAGGGAATCACGGTACTCACCGCTGTTTAGAAGGTAGGGTAGGTCGGGGCGGTAGGCCGCAGGATGGCGTCAGACCCCCGGAGGTCTGCGTGTCCGAGAAGGGATCCCCGGGTGGTGATTACTGGAGCGGGGGGATCTCGAGTGCGGGCGGCCACGTAGCCAGGATTCCGTGCAGGAGCGTCTCGGAGGTCTCCGGTTCGGAGCAGCAGGAAAGCGGGAGGCCCCGAGTATCAGATAGGCCCCAAGATGGCGGCGGGTGTCCGAGGCTCGGGCTGAATTGTAGGCCCCGAGCCGCTTTTAAGTGCCAAGCGGGTAAAATATTCCCCAGGGGCCGTAGCCAAGTGTGTCCAGATGCCACCGGGACGCAAAAAGTGCTCCAATGTGTTGAGGAAGGGTAGGGATGGCGTTGGATGCAGGCAGCCCAGACGGAGCTAGAGCAACACGCGTCCTCCCTGTTGAACGTCCGGACACGCCCCGTACCGCAAGGTGTCAAAGAGCCTTTGTTCAGGATTGATGGCTTGCCACATGCAGGTTTGCTGCTTGGTAATATAGGGGGACAGAAAAGCCAACAGACGGTGAAAGACGGGGTCCGTCATCCAGAGATAGTTCCTGAAATCATCAGGATTATTCTCCTGGAGCTCCCGCAACAAAGGCATATGAGAGAATTGGTCATGATTAAGTAACCAATTCTTGGTCCAAGAACTCCCCCTCCCCCTATTCATGGATTGGACTCGGGTCAAAGCAAGAACTCCAAAACCAAGCCCAACAACAGTACGAACTCTCTGACGGGTTGGTAACCCCAACATGGCTACAAAACGGTCGGCTGCTCAGAATAAACTGACAGAACGCAAAAATCAGAAAGGACCTGAGAAGAGCGAGCTGAAAATCAGAAACGAGCGGACAAGAACACACTGAAAATCAGAAGCAAACTATAAATAGAACGCACTGAAAGACAGAAACAAACTGACAACATGCACTGAAGAACAGATACGAACCGACAAGGACAAACTGAAAAGCAGAAACAAACTGAAAAGCACGAGGCTGAAAAGCACGAATCGTCTCTCACCAAACTTCTACTAACATGAGATAAACACGAAATTAGCAGAAGGAGCCCAAAGGGTGGCGCACTGGCTATTGAACTTCCTTTTTATCGGCTCATCGTACGTGTTGTACGTCACCGCGTTCCCACGTTCAGAATTGTTGGCCAACATTTGTGTGTCCATGTGTATGCAAGACAAGTTTGAGCCAACAACCTTCGAACAAAAATCCACGGTTTTGTTGGCGGAAAGTCTGATCATGTGTACGTGGCATTAGTCTTATGCCGCGTACACACGGGTGGACTTTTCGACCGTACTAGTCCGATGGACTTTCTGACGGACTTTCGACGGACTTCTGATGGATGTTTGAACTAACGGACTTGCCTACATATGATCACACCAAAGTCCGACGGATTCATATGTGATGACGTATGACCGGACTAAAATAAGGAAGTTGATAGCCCGTAGCCAATAGCTGCTCTAGCGTGGGTTTTCGTCCATCGGACAAGCATACAGACGAGCGGATTTTTCAACCGGACTCGAGTCCGTCGGAAAGATTTGAAGCATGTTTCAAATCTAAAGTCCATCAGATTTTCGACTGGAAAAGTCAGCTGAAGGTCCGATGAAGCCCACTCATGATCGGATTGTCTGCCAGACTCGGTCCGTTGGACCAGTCCGGTCGAAAAGTCTGCTTGTGTGTACGCGGCATCAGAACTAAAATTACATTTTAGTTTTACTCCCATTTTAGTCTTCTGCAAGTGTTTTAGTTTTAGTCATATTTAGTCGACTAAATCTCCAGTACATTTTAGGTGACTAAAATCTCCAGTACATTTTAGTAGACTAAAATATTTTAGTTCACTAAACCTCATTTTAATCGTCTAAAATCGAATGGGTGTAGTTAAATTGTAGTGCATTATTTAAGCATTTCTCTACAATTTCCAAACTCATTATATACTACTGCTGGAGTGAAAAATCGAATATGTTATTATTTATAATATTATGGTTTGAACATGCACTACCGACACTGATTTATTTGTTATATAACGTCTTTATTTAAATAAAAACATTTTGTCAAGAATATTGCTTTTCTGACAAAAGGGTAACGTAAAAATTAAGAACAAATACAAAAAAATAAAAACTTGCATGATCATGATGATGCCACCAACCATGCACTGCACAATCCTTTACATGAACTTTAAGAGCCCTTTCGCACTCACAGCGTCCGGGAGTCACCTGTAAAGCACTGCTATTTTTAGTGGCGCTTTACCGTCATTTTAGCTGATTTTTGGCCACTGGCGGGACACTTTTAACCCCCACTAGAGGCTAAAAAAGGTTTAAAAGTGCTGGCAAAGCGCCACTGCAGTGGCGCTTTGCCAGAGCTGTGGCGGCGCTGCCCATTGAGTTCAATGGGCAGGGGCACTTTAGGAGCGGTGTATACGCCGCTCCTAAAGTGCCTCAAAAAAGCTGTTTGCAGGACTTTTTTTGATGTCCTGCCAGCGCACCACTCCAATGTGAAAGCCATCAGGCTTTCACATTGAAGTGACAGGAGAGGCATTTTACAGGCGCTTTGCAGGCACTATTTTCAGCACTATAACTCCTGTAAAGCGCCTCAGTGTGAAAGGGGTCTAACAGTTCAAGAAACTCAAACTGAACAACAGAACACAACAAAACATTCAGCAGCTTGACCTGGTGTGTCAAGAAGGACAGAAAAGAGGCCAGGCCACTATCTCACTCCAGGAAAAACATCAGGGACAGACTGATATTCTGCAAAAGGTACAGGGATTGGACTCCTGACAAGTCGACTGGAGTAAAGTCATTTTGTCTGATGAATCCCCTTTCTGATTGTTTAGGGCATCCAGAAATAACCTTGTCCATAGAAGAAAAGGTGAGTGTGATCGTTTCACTATCACTATCAGTCCTGTGTCATGCTCATGCCAACAGTAAAGCATCCTGAGACCATTCATGTGCGGGATGGGTTGCTTCTCAGCCAAGGGAGTGGGCTCACTCACAATTTTGCCTAAGAACAAATCCATGAATAAATGGTACAAGAACATCCTCAGGCTCTGAGAAAAACTTCTCCTAACCATCCAAGAACAGTTTGGTTATAGACAATGCCTTTTCCAGCATTATGGAGCAGAGCACCTTGCCATAAGGCAAAAGTGATAACTAAGTGAAACTTGTGTTCAATCTTCAAGAGGTGGGTGAGTGAACAAAAAACCCCCACAAATTCTGACAAACTCAAGCATTGGAATGTGGCATACAAGTTGATTGACAATGACAACATGCCAGGGCGAATTGCAGAGGTCTTGAAACTCAAGTCAACACTAGGGATGAACCGAACACCCCCCGGCTCGGTTCGCACCAAAACATACCCAACAGGCAAAAAATTTGGCAGAACACACGAACACCGTTAAAGTCTATGGAACACAAGCGTGAATAATCAAAAGTGCTCATAAAGGCTTATATGCAAGTTATTGTCATAAAAAGTGTTTGGGGACCCGGGTCCTGCCCCAGGGGACATGTATCAATGCAAAAAAAAGAAAACGGCTTTTTTTTCGAGAGCAGTGATTTTTTTGATGCTTAAAGTGAAACAATAAAAATGAAATATTCCTTTAAATATCGTGCCTTGGGGTGTCTATAGTATGCCTGTAAAGTGGCACATGTTTCCCGTGTTTAGAACAGTACCACAGCAAAATGACATTTCTAAAGGAAAAATTGCCATTCAAAACTGATCGTGGCTGTAATGAATTGTCGGGTCTCAGCAATATAGATAAAACTCATTGAAAAAAAGAGCATGGGGTCCGCCCCAGTCCATTATCAGGCCCTTTGGGTCTGGTATGAATATTAAGGGGAACCCCGAACCAAAATTAAAAAAAAATTGCATGGGGGTCCCCCTAAAATCCATACCAGGCCCTCCAGGTCGGATATGGAAATTAAGGGGAACCCAGAACCAAAATTTTAAAAAAATGGCATATGGGCCCCCCAAAAGCCATACCAGACCCTTATCCGAGCACCAACCTGGAAAAGAGGGGGGACGAGAGAGCGCCCTCCTCCTGAACCTTACCAGGCCATATGCCCTCAACATGGGGAGGGTGCTTTGGGGTAGCCCCCAAAGCACCTTGTCCCCATGTTGATGGGGACAAGGGCCTCATCCCCACAACCCTTGCCCTATCAACCCTGTCATAAGTGAAGAAGCGTCACGCGGCGGGAGCCTCCCATAAAGGCAGATCAGTTGCCAATTTTTTTCCTTTTTGGTCCATCGCGGCGAGATAGAAGTCGATGAATGTACATCTTGGGACATTTTTATTTTTTAGTAAAGGACTTGTTCCCAAGATGTGTCATCGTTTTTAACATTTTGACACTTTTTTTGTGAAATGGTAGGGGTACTTGTACCCCATTACCATTTCACACAGGAGGGGGGGCCAGGATCTGGGGGTCCCCTTGTTAAAGGGGGCTTCCAGATTCCGATAACCCCCCCACCCGCAGACCCCCACAACCACCGGGCAAGGGCTGTGGGGATGAGGCCCTTATCCCCATCAACATGGGGATAAGGTGCTTTGGAAGGGCTACCCCAAAGCACCCTCCCCATGTTGAGGGCATGTGGCCTGGTATGGTTCAGGAGGGGGGCCATCCCCTCTCTTTTCCTGCGGCCTGCCAGGTTGCATGCTCAGATAAGGGTTTGGTATGGATTTTGGGGGGACCCTTATGCCATTTTTTAAAATTTTGGAGCAGGGTTCCCCTTAAAATCCATACCAGACCTGAAGGGGGACCCCCACACAATTTTTTTTTTTAATTTTGGTTCGGGGTTCCCCTTAATATTCATACCAGACCCAAAGGGCCTGGTAATGGACTGGGGGATCCCATGCTCTTTTTTTCAATGAGTTTTATCCATATTGCCGAGACCTGACAATTCATTAGAGCCGCGATCAGTTTTAAATGACAACTTTTCCTTTAGAAATGTCATTTTGCTGTGGTACTGTTCTAAACACAAGGAAAAATGTGCCACTTTACAGGCATACTGTAGAAACCCCCCAGGCACAATATTTAAAGGAATATTTCATTTTTATTGTTTCACTTTAAAAAAATCACTGCTCCCAAAAAACGGCAGTTTTTAAAAAAAAAAAATTCATTGACACATGTCCCCTGGGGCAGGACCCATGTCCCCAAGCACTTTTTATGACAATAACTTGCATATAAGCCTTTAAAATTACCACTTTTGATTTTTCATGTTAGTGTCCCATAGACTTTAATGGTGTTCCGGCGGCTTTCGAATTTGGCCCGAACACTGCATATTGTTTGGTGTTCGCAGAACATCGAAACAACCAAAGTTCGGCCCGGACTTATGCTCGGGCCAAACTGTTCACCCATCCCTAGTCAACACTGCAAATATTGACTCTTTGCATAAACTTAATGTAATTGTCAATATGAAATATTTGACATTTATGAAATGTTTGCAATTATACTTCAGTATACCATAGTAACATCTGACAAAAAGATCTAAAACCACTAAAGCAGCAGACTTTGTGAAAATATTGGAGTCATTCTCAAAACTTTTGGCCACAGCTGTACATGTACAAGGCCAAACACAGCACACACAGACAGCACTGTCGCTGCCTTTCTGGCACAGGCACAGCATAATAAGCCAATGCTTGAGGGTAATGCTTATTTCTATGATAAGAATCAGTTTACTGTCAGTTTATTATTTAAACAGTTCTAATTCTCAGATACATTCAAAGAAAAAGTGCACAGTCTACAATAATGAGATTAGCGTGTGGATTATAACAGTCACCACTTTTTATCAACTTCTCTATCACAGCATTCGTAATGACAATATAAGTAAATATCACACTAAAAAGACTACTGTTGCATGACCCCGACATAAGACTGCCCTCTTTGACTGTTACTGATTTTTCTTTTTCATAAATACCATTCACTAGGGAGTAAGCTGTCCCATTCCATATTGTTTGCAATTTGGCAGACTGACTCTTTCAGTTTGAGGAGTCTTGCGATCATGTTGAATGTACTTGACCAGCATGTGGGGCAGTCATTTAAAAGAGTAAGACCACAATGCTCAATAGCTTCTGTGTTGCAATTGAAGACTTGCGGAAGACATTAACTATGGATCTTGCTTTATCCAGTATTCTCTTCACACTTGCCTCCTCCTGCATCATGTGGACCACAAGTTGCAAGGTATGCTCCACACATGGTGTCCAGGCCATGTCAATCTGTTGGCACCTAACAAGTCAAACACAGCCAAATAAGCATAAAGTTTAGAAAAAGTTACTGTTCCATTCTATTATTTTAACACTTAACACCTTATGGGTATACTTTTATAGAAGACTACAAATAAAGTGGAAAAATAACAAAGATGCACCCGTAGAGTAGAGCAGATAGTGCCTCCATAGCCATGTGATAATTGACTGGTGTCAACTGTGTCATCGTGTAAAAGAATAATAAAAAAAGACTCACCACAGATCATCAATTTTGGATACAGCCTTAGAGTCACTTTCTGTCATGGGGAGTCTTCCTCACTAGAGTTGGGTGGTTCTTCTGCTGCTGCTGCAGCTTGTTTAAATGCTGCCACCATATTGCTTCCCTTGTCTGTTATCACTGTAAGGATCTTCCACTTTGGTATGTCCCACTCTTGCAAGCATTTGTCCACACATGATTTGATTGACTGTGCAGTGTGTGGGTGGGGCTTCTTGTTCAAGGGCCAACAATATGTGTTCAGGTTTATGTTGTTCAACACAAAAGTAGCATGCATTTATAGCAAGGAATGAAGCTGAGAGCCCTTTTTTGGTCCACAAATCAGTCCAAATAGATACTCTCCGGACAGCAGCTAGTCTCTTTTTAAATTTTTGTTTTTCTACTTCATACTGTTTGTAAATCAGATTATTTTATTTTTCTTTGGAACAGTCAGCTTCTACTGTCTCCATCATGCTAACAAAGTCCTCATCTTCAGTTGATCTGACTGGTAATCCGGTACGCCCAATCCACCTTGCTATGGCCTCCTCCCTGGCCTGTCGTTCTTTAGATTCAATTTTGTATTTTGAAGCACCTAAAATAGCAGTTCAAGTAGTTTGCTGTGGTGCACTGGCTTGACTTGGCCCATCATTTGAGGTTTTCTGTATCTGTGGGGTTGAATTAGGGGGAAAATTTCAAGTTATTCTGATTTTACGTTCTCTCTCACCCCACACAGTCAGATCCAGGTTGTCTCTCTATAATATACTAAATGTATGGCCCATCCCAGGGCCAGCCTTAGGCCTTTAGGTTACCCTGTGCCTGTGCGAAAATTGACAATGCCCCAGCCCCTCCCAGTGCCCACTTTCTTTTACATATATTTTGGTGAGATACTTCAATTTGGGGAAAGCAGCAGCTGTTAGATATTATGAAATCAAATCACTCCCATTAACATTCAGTGACTAAAGTGCACAACATAGACAGACAAACAGCTGTTACTTCAGAATAACAAAAGGTGTGAAATCGGACTAAAAAAAAATCTAATTTTAAGTTACCTTCATCATTTTCCAAAAAATAGTAGCAAAATTTTACAACTTCAAAAAACTCACTAAATACCTTTATGTGTCTTACTTTCAAAAAGGGGTCATTTTGGAGAGTCTCAAAAAATGATACTTTGTAGACCACTTAATTTTAACTAAATAGTATACACTTATTTAATTTTTTTCCCAAGAAATGTGGCTGAATATATTTTGACCTAAATAAAATATTATTTTTTTAAAATATTTTATAGCAGAAACACATTTTTCAAATGTATTTTATTTTTCCCTTTATATAGTTATATTTAAAACCCTTGATAATAAATGCTACCAAAAGAAAATTATCTGCCTCATAATATATCCAGGCATCTATTAAGGTCTTTATTGCACATATCCAAAATACTCCATATTATATACTTGTCCTTCCAGACCTCAAGGGGTAATATCACAATGATGTATGAAAGGTATTTTATTAGGCCACCTCCTACACAGCAGCATCTCAAAAAGTGGTCCCAATAGGCAATTGTGGCTGCAGGATCCCAACCTCTAATCTGTTGATTACAAACATCATTATATAGAGTTAGCCCTTAACCATAGTATGTCCACAGATCTATCCCCCACAAAACAGGGACTACATATTCTCCACAGGACATTCTTAATAAGTCATACCTGCATTAAACGTCACAAGTAGGGATGAGCCGAAAACCCCCTGGTTCGATTCGCACCAGAACCTGCGAACGGACCGAAAATTTGCGCGAACTTTAGAACCCCATTAAAGTCTATGGGACTCGAACGTTCAAAATAAAAAGTGCTAATTTTAAAGGCTGATTTGCATGGTATTGTCCTAAAAAGGGTTTGGGAACCCGGGTCCTGCCCCAGGAGACATGTATCAATGCAAAAAAAGTTTTAAAAACGGACGTTTTTTCGGGAGCAGTGATTTTAATGATGCTTAAAGTGAAAAAAGTGAAATATTCCTTTAAATATCATACCTGGGGGGTGTCTATAGTATGCCTGTAAAGTGGCATGTGTTTCCTGTGCTTAGAACAGTCCCTGCACAAAATGACATTTTTAAAGGAATAAAAGTCATTTAAAACTGCTTCCGGCTTTAATGTAATGTTGGGTCCCGGGAATATGGATGAAAATCAGTGAGACAAACACCATGGGTACCCCCGCAGTCCATTACCAGGCCCTTTGGGTCTTGTATGGATATTAAGGGGAACCCTGCACCCAAATTAAAAAAGGAAAGGCGTGGGGCCCCCAGGCCCTATATAATCTGAAGAGCAGTATACAGGTGGTGCAAACAAGACAGGGAATTGTAGGTTTGTTGTTAAGTAGAATCTGTTTGTAATTTTGAACTGGTACATTTTTAAAGTGTAGCTCCAGCAAAAAAATCTATTTTAAGCTTTTTGGAAAACATTTCACTTTTTGTCCCAATGACAAATGTTTTTTGACAATTTGGGGTTTTTAGTGAAACAAGGATTGTTGATAAAGCATCCGTGGAGAGGAGACACGTTTTTCCCATATTAACTCTTACAGGAGAGAATTTCCCATACTAGGGTAGATTCCATCTCACTCCCTGTTGTCTCCTTCCGTTTTTCAAGTAGGAGTCGTTTGTAAGTTGGATGTTTGAAAGTAGGGGCCTTCCCTATATACTCAGCAGAAATTGGGGCCTTAGGTGTTGGTGTTGCCACAACACTGTAAGCCCTCACAGTTACTCTTGGTGGGCACAGGAATGGGCCATGCTGTGAAATATTAGATCAAAAATTGTAATTACATGCACATGTTGAACAGGGGCAGAAAAATTGGGCCTTTGGTGGTGGTGTTGCCACAACACTGTAAGTCCTCACAGTTACTCTTGGTGGGCGCAGAAACAGGCCCTGCTGTGAAATATTAGAACAAAAATTGTAATTACATATCCCCGTTGAACAGGGGCAGAAAATTGGGCCTTAGGCACTGGTGCCACAACACTGCAACCCCTCACAGATACTCTAGTTAGAGCGCAGGAATGAGCCCTCCTGCAAAATATTGCATCAAAAATTCTAATTACATGCCCCTGTTAAACAGGGGCTGAAAAATTGGGCCTTAGCCACTGGTGGCGGTGCCCAGAACCAAAAATATTCTTACAAGCTATCAGCATGATCAATGAGGAGGAAGAGGATAGTCACTCAGCATCAGCATAGGCAGTCTTGAAGGGATCTGACATTTCAAAAAAAATTATTCGGTTACATCGGCATGAGGTGCTTGATAGCTGGTGGTGATCCAAGACTGATTTATTTTTATGAAGGTCAGTCGATTGACCGAGTCGGTGGACAGGCGCACCCTGTGATCAGTTACAAAGCCTCCAGCAGCACTGAATGTGTGTTCCAAAAGAACGCTGGATGCAGGACAAGCCAGTAGCTCAATTGCATACTGTGCAAGCTCTGGCCAGTGATCCATCCTCAAGACCCAGTAACCCAGAGGATTTTCGGTGGGAAAGGTGTCCAAGTCAGATCTTGCCCTTAGGTATTCCTGCACCATGTAAAACTGACACTGGCGATGGTTGCTGGAACCGATCATACCTTGGGGCTGCGAACTAAAAAAATGTCTGAACACATCGGTCAGATGGCCACCTTCTGCACCGCTCCTTCTTTGACTGACTAAAGCCTCAGCAACACGTTGTCCAGGAACAGGAGTTTGTAGCCTCCCATTCTCTGGGAACGTGTTGCACAGACCTTTCTGCAAGGCCTCCTGAAGATGTTTCATCCTCTGCTCCCTCTGCAACGGCAAGATAAGGTCCGAAACCTTACCCTTGTAACGTGGATCAAGGAGGGTTGCCAGCCAGTAACGATCCCCCTTCTTGATACCACGAATACGAGGATCCTTCCGCAGGCATCAGGGAGGCCATGCAGCGTAGGTTTGCTGAGGCATTTGGTCCGGAGTCCTCTGGGTCACTAAGGACGACATGATCCACAGCCACCTGCTCCCAGCCACGTACAAGTCCATGGGTTTCTTTGGACTGTAAATGATCCCTTGAAGACTACTGCTGGTGCTGAGTGCCAGGCTCCACCTCCATGCTGACACAATCTTCCTCCTCCTCCTCCTCCTCATCCTCTTCCTGTGTAATCGGCGGGCACACAGGAACACTGTCTGGATAAAGGGGGCTTTGAGAGGTAAGGAAGTCCTCCTCTTCCTGCCTCTGTTCTGCCTCAAGTGCCCTGTCCATTTTTCCACGCAGCGTGTGCTCCAACAGGTGGACAAGGGGGACAGTGTCACTGATGCATGCACTGTCACTACTCACCATCCTTGTGGGCTCCTTAAATGGTGACAGGACAGTGCATGCATCCCTGATCATGGCCCACTGAGCTCCCCTGACCCTGTCCTGGTGCCATAGTCACACAGGTACTCATTGATGGCCCTCTACTGCATGTGCAGCTGCTGCAGCATGGCCAACGTTGAGTTCCACCTGGTGGGCATATCACAGATTAGGAGGTTCTTGGGCAGGTTAAATTCCTTTTGGAGGTCTGCCAGCCGAGCACTGGCATTATATGACCGGCGGAAATGCACACAGACTTTCCTGGCCTGCCTCAGGACATCCTGTAAGCCCGGGTACCTGCCCAAGAACCGCTGCACCACCAAGTTAAGGACGTGAGCCAAACAGGGCACATTGGTCAGTTGTCCCTGTTGAAGGGCGGAGAGAGGAGGTTGGTGCCATTGTCACAAACCACCATTCCTGGCTGAAGCTGGCATGGTGTCAACCACCTCTGAGCCTGCCCCTGCAGAGCTGACAGAATCTCTGCCCCACTGTGGCTCCTGTCCCCCAAGCACACCAGCTCAAGCACCCCATGTCATCTTTTGGCCTGCGTACTTGCGTAGCCCCTTGAATGCCTACGGAGCACCGCTGGTTCCGAGGACAAAGCACAGGAAGAGGCCATGGAGGAAGAAGAAGAGGAGGGGGTGGAGGAGAGAGGTGTGTCAGAATCACAAGTAGTAGCATTTTGGAGGCGTGGTGGCGGAACAACCTCCAACACTACTGCACCTTGTCCTGCATCCTTCCCAGCTGCCAGAAGAGTCACCCAATGCACGTGAAAGATAGGTAACGTTCCTGTCCATGCCTGCTGGACCATGAGTCAGCGGTAATATGCACCTTACCGCTGACCGCCCTGTCCAGCGAAGCCAAGACATTGCCTTCCACATGCCAGTAGAGAGCCGGAATTGCCTTCCGTGAGAAAAAGTGGTGTTTGGGAACCTGCCACTGAGGAACCGCACATTCCACAAACTCACAGAACGGGGCAGAGTCTACCACCTGAAAAGGCAGCAGTTGAACTGCTAGCAATTTAGCCAAGCTAGCATTCAACCGCTGGGCATGTGGATAGGTGGGAGAGAACTTCTTTTGGTGGTGCAGCAGCTGGGGCAGGGACATTTGCCTGGTACAATCTGACGTCGGTGTACCATTAGCAGATTGCCCACAAGTACTTGGCTGTGACACACCTAATTCTACACCTTCATTCCTCTCAGTGCAGGTCTCAGAGAGGACTGAAGGTATAGTGGGATTGGAGATCCCAGCTGATGAGGAGCAAGGAGAGGTCCTCTTTGTTCTTTGGTGTGGGTCTTTTAGGTACGCTTGCCAACGAACTACATGACAGGTCAACATATGTCTGGTCAAGCATGTGGTGCCCAAGCGGGTAATGTTTTGGCCACGCGAGATACGCTTGAGACATATGTTGCAAATAGCAGCGGTGCGATCTGATGCACTCGTCTCAAAAAAGGCCCATACCAAAGAACTTTTGGAATAACGCGCAGAAACAGCAGCACCCTGCACATGCGGAGCTCTGCGGTGTGATGCAGTCGGTGTGCTGCCCTTAAGCTGGCCCCTGGAGGGCATCCTGCCTCGTTGGTGATGTGCCTCCTCCTCTCTCCTATCAGGCACCCACGTGGAGTCAGTGACCTCATCATCCCCTCCCTCCTCATCACTGGAGCAAACCTGGCAGTATGCTGCAGCTGGGGGAACATGACTGCCAGATTGCTGTCCTTCTTGGGCACCCCCTCTGTCTGGGCTCATGTTACTGCCTTCCTCTAGCTGAGTACCATCATCGGAGCCTTCAAAATGCTGGGCATCCTCCTGGAGCATGTACCCAACACTGTGGTCAAACAGTTCAGGGAACTCCTCAGGAGGACATGGTGGGGCTAGGGAAGGAGTGACTGATGCCATTGAGCCAAGGTAAGAGGCCACGTTGGCAGCTGCTTTGCCAGACAACGTACCATGAGCCTGGGTGAGAGGGGATGAGGAGGATAAGGAGGGCTTGATCATCCACTCTACCAAGTCTTCCGCATGTTGTGGCTCAACACAGCCAGCTGCTGAAAAAAAGGACAAGCATGTCCCATGGCCATGTGCTGATGAGGATGCACTGCGTCCATGACCAGCACTGTTGCCTCTAGACACAGAGCCCGCTTGCCCTCTTTTATTGGCTTGTGACTGTCTGCCTCTCCTTGTTGGCCTTCAAGACATACTAATGGCCTGCACTGCAGTGAGATGTAGCTGCACAAAACTGGGATGTATATATATATATATATATATATATATATATATATATATATATATATTGATTATACAGCAGCTAGCAGAATGCCTGCCTGTGGTATTAATAGGATCAGAAGAAGCACAAGAGCACTTGTCTTCAGGTAGCTATAGGTGCAACTGTGCAGGGTACACGGTACACTAACTGTAAATACTTCAAGAGCCTGCCTGTGCTAGTAATAGGATCAGAAGAAGAATGCAAGCACTTGTCTTCAGGTAGCTCTACTGTAGGTGCAACTGTGCAGGGTACACAGTACACTAACTGTAAATACTTCAAGAGCCTGCCTGTGCTATTAATAGGATCAGAAGAAGAACACAAGCACTTGCCTTCAGGTAGCTATACTGTAGGCACAACTGTGCAGGGTACACTGTACACTAACTGTAAATACTAGAGCCTGCCTGTGCTATTAATAGGATCAGAAGAACACGAGCCCTTGTCTTCAGGTAGCTATACTGTAGGTGCAACTGTGCAGGGTACACAGTACAATAACTGTAAATACTATAAAAACACCTGCCTGCCTGTCAGTATATTAGGAAGAGAGTAACAGGAACAGATCTAGCTAAACTGAATACAGTGTATATATATATATATATATATATATATATATATATATATATATATATATACACAACACCTGGGATGCATATATATACACAATACACTGTAAGTGCAGCTAACTGACTCAACCTGCCTACTTTAACTTAAATCAAATGACACTGTCTCTCTATCTATTGCTCTCCGCTGCCGCAACACACTACACAAGGCTGCCATGCAGGCGGCCTTATTTAGTGTGGGGAGTGTACTAAACCCCCTGAGCCATAATTGGACAAAGCCACCCTGGCTTTGGCCAATTACGGCTCTCTGCACACATGGAGCTGTAATTGGCCAAGCATGCGGGTCATAGTGCATGCTTGGCCAATCATCAGCCAGCAATGCACTGCGATGCCGCAGTGAATTATGGGCCATGACGCGCCACTCGAATTTGGCGCGAACGGCCCATATCGTTCGCAATTCGACGAACGGTCGAACAGCCGATGTTCGAGTCGGAACAAGGAGAGAGTCACAAGGAGAGAGTAATGATCCCCCATGGTGTGCCCACCAGAGTTGCAATAGCTGAGTGACTTATGTGGTCTAATGCTTTACACTTTTTGCTTTGCCCATGATACCCTAGTTCACACCCTCATATGGCACAATGCCATGACGTCAGGTGCACTGGCTTTGGCTGGTCTAGGATGTTGGCAAGTTGCCTGTGACATTCTAAGTGTGAGACAGGAACCACCCAGAAAGTCCCTTCCTGGTGTGGACCCAGTAAATATATGTCACTACCCAGCAGGGGGAGGTAACCTTCAAGGATCTCCATATCTCCCAGGCCTAGCAAATAGGCCAAAAACAGTCCCCATAATTGAGTAATGGGGACCAAACGTGAAACTATATACAATAGAGGTAGCAGGAATTCAAGAGATTGCCTTTCCAGCAAACAAAGGTTTTGTCTCATTTAGCCACTGAGAGAGCTAGTTATAGAGATGTAAGGTCACTCAGTGTAAGAAGATGCATTTTAGGGTCATTCAGGAGCATCGGCTGCAGAGTAAATATCTCCTCAACGTGCACCGTTATATTTACAGTATCTATTCTTAAGACTTATTATAGGCTTACCTATAGCTACAAGTCAGAGATGGAAGTTTACTCTCACTTTAATATAATTTTTATGTGACTGTATTTTTTTTAGATGTTATGTGCAACATTTCCTGTATTAAGTAAGTAATATAAAAATAAATAGGTACCTAAAAATCATCATGTTATCTGGCATTGGCATCATTTTTCTGAAGACATATGAAAACATGATTTAATAATATAGGCAACATTTACTAAAATGTGTTACAACATATACAATTACTACATAAACTATTTTGTAAATCTTAAATTAAGATGTCACTTTGTTGCAATATGGCATCCTAGGTCCATTCTGCACAGCCACCCCTCCTGAAATCTAATTTCCTGTTTGTGTTATTAGCTTACAGCTTTTCTCAGGAGTTTGTACTGAGATAGAAGTCACATTTCAGTCTACAACTGTAATAGGCTTTCCATTTTTGGTGAAGTACTATCTAATGCCCCATACACACTATTAGATTTACTGCAGATTTTTGTTGTCAGATTTACCAAAACCATGTAGTACAAGGGCCTGCCTAATTGCATACAAATTAAAACTCTTAAGGTTTGAAAATCTAATAGTGTGTATGGGGCCTTGGGCTTATCCACCTTTAAAGGGATGCATACAATTCAGTCTTTCGCATTACAGCCCCAAGATTGCACCAGGTGGTTTTATTAGAAGTTAACCCTTCAGAAATCAGTTGAAGAAAGGCCATTGTGAAACAAACAACAATTTCCTCATAGCAGAATTTTTATTTAAGAATCTGCAGAAAAAAAGTCTTGTTATTTACCTAGAGGGAATATTTTTTCCCTCAGCAATATTAAAGAAAACATTTAAAATTTACATTTTGTTATGTCCTCAATTATACACAATTTCCTAAATTATTATTTTTTTCAGATTGCTTTATCATATTTCTTTTCCTTAATGGTTACATACAGTACTTGCAAAACATTTTGAACTTATATGCAATACCATTAGCAATCTATTTTTTATTTTCAGTCGTGATGAATTTATTTTGTAAAATTGTTATTACATTCTTTATTTTTCATTGATACAATACTGTTACCATTAAACTTTTGTTTATTGATTAGACTATACTTGCTATCATCTTCAATTAACATATTTTGGTTACATTTCCCATTAATTTCAGGGTCTTTATTTAACTCTGAATTGTATAAACTTTGCTTTCTAAGTTTTTTTTTGCATTCTCTTGTTCAGTATGTTATTAAATATTAGCTGGAATGTCCAGATGTCCATAGGAGAGTCCAGAAGACCAAGAGCCTAGACAAAATAGACAGCCACACATGGAAAACTGAGCAAACTTTTATTCCTTCACTTTTCGCTCCTTCTCCCCTTACTGCTTTTTAAAAGAGCCTCAGTACCAGAATGCTGGGGCATTACAAGGCCCAGAAAACCCCAGAGGAAAGAAAGGAAGGTCTGAAATCTTGAAAATTGGTGGGCATTGGACACGGAAGGAAGGAAAGCCCCTGCCTGCCCCCCCTAAAACCAGGAGCGGTGAGTGAACTAGTTTCTTTCTTACTATTTGCCCTTAAAAATATTTACAAACTACGGACTGGTTCCTTTTTTTGTTCAAAAATGTTTATTGGTTTTAACAGGCATGATGACAAAGTATGTTCAAAAAGAAAACGTTTGAAGAGTAAAATATAAGAAAATACATGAACAGGCCAACATGGCCATACAAGCAGCGTAAAAACAAATTGCTTACTCTGAGAATACAGCAGGTGTTGTACAGGAAATGGTTAAATAAATGCATCTCTTAGTATATGATCTGAACTCTGATATAATTTGACTTTAACGTGGAAATCTTATCAGTGAGTTATGGTTGGGAGGGGGATTAGGACAGTGGTTCCCAAACAGTGGTAGAGAAGAGGATGGAAGAGCATTCCCCAACCACCCCTGAAGAGATCATGCTGTGAATGGGGGTCCCCCTGCCATTCAACTCTGTAGTACTGTCATGACTCCCCACTTAAGAGGCTAGGGCGGGAGTATGCACTGTTAAAGCATAGCATCAGGCCTTATTGGGTGAATCGTATGAAGCAGTTCATGGAACTATGTCGGGGTCTGGCTTCAGAGCAGGAATGAGATTGAGTAGGAGTGCAGTTGGGTAGTCCAGGCTTACTAAGACCATACATCGCTATTCCATCTGTAAACTAGTATGCATTATAGGAATCAGGACCGGCCATGTCTTGTATATATAGTTATGGACCAGGGGAAGGTGAGCAGGGGGAGAAAGAGAGAAGAGAAATAGTTCTATAGAGAGGGGGAGAAAGGGTGAGAAAGGGGGTGGGGGAAGGAGAGTCCGATGGGTCACCCAGAGTATAAGTCATCGTGAGGAGTTGTCTCCTGGGTATAAAGGTATATAACAGTATTTGGCCCAGGGTTCCCAGGCGAGTTCAAAGACATGGGTCTTGTCTTGTATAATACTTACTATCTTCTCCTGCACCATAATCCAGGATATTTTGTGCTTCACCGCTGAAATTGGGACTGAGGTTTTTTCCAGTGAGAAGCTATTGTAATTTTGATACCAATAGAATTAAGAAGATCAATGCTTGTGTACATTTGTCTACTTTTTCCACTTTGAGGTTAAGGAGTCCTATGTCTGGGGTTTGGGGGACCTGTGTGGTCATTACCCTGCGTAACTGGGGAATTAATCCCTTGAATGTTGTGGGTGGCTATACAGAGGGGTGCAGATGTGGTGTTGTCAGAATGCATGGATCAGAGGGAGGGATGAATGCATTAACCATTAGCAACTGCCATTCAAGGCTCCCAAAGGTGGAGCGGAGATTGCGGAGATGAGCCTCTGGGTGACCCTGAAAAAAAGGGAGAGGGGTTAGAAAAGGGGGTGGAGAGGACTGAACCTGGGGAGAGAAGACATGGCAAGTAAAAAACTTGGTACAGAACAGTGTAACAAACAATATAAAAGCAGCAAAGGAAAAACCCCAACCCTTTAGCAGGAAGAAGGTGCTGCAACCCTCTTACTGCAAGTCTTTTCCCAAAAAATAACCCCAAACATTGGGAGTGTAGCACAGTCCCAGAGTGGAGGGAAAACGCCACTCTGAGACAGTTGGAGGCAAAGTGGTGCCTCTCCAGCCTCCCCGCCAATTAAAAACTAAAAATAAAGGTGGAGACCTGGATCTGGATCTGGAAAAAGGAACAAAGAAAAGGAAAAAAAAAGGAACAGGGGAGTATTCTTATAAACATATTGTGTGATGTATCCATTCACCCTTGGTTGGTCATTTCTGCCTCCCCCTCCTGGACACTCAGTGAGGTGGTGAGAGAGAAATCCACTGTGGATTAACCAAGTAATTGGTGATAGGTCGGGTAGACTGTCCATGTAGACCCTGAGTAGCATTTCTCAGGTTAGTCTGGTAGGTGACCAGGGGAAATGACAACTGATCCGAGCTGTTATAGCAGTGATGTTGCTCAGTTGCCATAGGTGTGGTAGGAGGAATGGGTCAGAACAAATTTGTTTCAAGGTAGGAGGAAGTGGCTTGAGGACTCAGCTGACCAGGGTTTGCTGAGCGAAACCCTAGAAGGTGAAGAAGGATTCAGTAGGAGCCACTTTAAGGAGGTTGACCGTCCTTAGATCTCTTCGCTTGTTGCTTTTGCCACATAGGTTTGATAGGGCTTGTGGGGGGGGGGCTTTTTGTGGAGATGGGAGTTCTGGGATCCAATGTGGCTGCTGGAACTTGGGAGATGAGACCCAGTTGGAGAAGCAGACATTCTCCATCCGCAAATGTTGAGAAGGTGTAAGATTTGTTCATGTGGGCAAAATTTAAGCAGAAAGGAAAGGACCATCTATAGGTGATAGATTTTTGTGACAAGACCTGGAGAAGAGGTTTTAAGGATCTTTTTTTTGTATTGTATAAGGTGATAGGTCTGCAAATATTTGAATGGGGTGTCCTTGTATAGTAAGGTTTTCCATCTCCGGGGCTCGTCACCTAATCTCTTTTTTAACCTTGTAAAAATGTGGTTTTACCACAATGTTTCTGGGTAGGCCATCCTGGCGTGAAGGCTGAAGGGCCCTATGGGCACGATCCATTTCCAGGCAATGGTCAGGAATATTTGGGATCAGATGTTTAACAAACATGCAGACGATCTTGTCAGTTTCTTTGAAAGATTCAGGAAGGCCTCTGAGTCTATTTTCAAGATCATCCAATTTTGAGAATTGTCTAATTGTTCATGTAATTCCTGAATCATGCCAGTATTCTGGCTAGCTTTGGCAATGGTTTGGTCAGTTTTAGCTTTGATCGCTTCTATTCTGGCCCCTAGGTGATGCAGATCTGCTTGGATAATGGATGTGATCTGTGTAGCAGTTTGGGCCAAGCCCCTGGAAAGCATTTTAGAGAATGTCTCCATTAATGATGATAAATTGGCGGGAGTAGCAGGGTATAACCTGTTGTGAGCCCCGGGATGTTCTGGGATATTTGTCAGGTCCTCCATCGGGGTGAGGAGAAGGACATCTAGAGTTCTGCCCAGCAGCGATTCTGTGGAGGTCGGGGACAATAGTGGGTTCATCTGGTTACTCACTGTGGGATGATGTGTTCCCTCTGTGAGGCATCCAGGTCTGCCTGGTCATCAACGGATACAATAGAGGAACTGGGCATAGGTCCCAAGATGGTTCAATGCAGGCCTTTTTTCAGCGGGAATTGGGGGAACGCAGTTCCGGCACCTCCAGCACTGAATGTATTAAATGGCAAGGAGTGCTGGAGGGTCTATTGATGCTGGCTGCTGGGGGATCTATAGTTGCTGGAGGGGGTATTGTTGCTGGGGGGTCAGTCATTTTTGGGAGGGATCTACTGTTGAACACGGGGTCTATTCTTGCTGGCTGCTGGAGGGTCTATTGATGCTGGCTATTGGGAGTCTATTGTTCCTGGGGTGTATCTTTTTGTGCTATGGGGGTCCATTGTTGCTGGGGATCTATTGTTGCTGGCTGTTGGGAGTCTATTGTTGCTGGGATGGATCTATTGTTGTGGGGGGGAGTCCATTGTTGCTGGGGGGTCTATTGTTGCTAGCTAACGGGGATCTATTTTACTGCTTTTCTTATTATTAACAAATTACATACAAACTACTTAGCACCACAAAATGATACTTAGTTTTGTATTCTCTAAAAGGGGCAGTACTGGGAGGTGGGTAGGCAGTGCAAACAAGGGGGTGACTCGGGAGGGGGGGTTCCTGCACCTATTCTCTGAGAAAAGAAGCCCTGGTTCAATGGATAAAAGCACTGTATAATCATCCCACAGCGTTGGTGAAGGTGAATGCAAGTCTTTCCCCATTTACCCCACTTTGAAATGCTAAACGAAACAAGACAGGGGTGTTCACTGTCATCCCTCTTGTTTGTGTTGTCTTTAGAGTCATTATTGGCAAACATACGGAACACCACAGATGTAAGAGAAGTAAAGATCGGAGACAAGGAACATAAAGTAGAGGCATACGCTGATGACGTTCTGTTTTATGTATCCTCCAAGTCTGAAATCTTAAATATAGGCTTGGATGAGAAAAAAGAATTAGCCCTACAGAAGGAGTTCCCATTTACCTGGGGGAAAACAGAATTAAAATATCTTGAGATAAAATTAACAAACACCTTCACTAAGAAATATATAGCAAGTAAACTACAGTGGGGACGGAAAAGTATTCACTCTTTGTTATATTGCAGCCATTTTCTAAAATCATTTAAGTTCATTTTTTTCCTCATTAATGTACACACAGCACCCCATATTGACAGAAAAACACAGAATTGTTGACATTTTTGCAGATTTATTTAAAGAGAAAAACTGAAATATCACATGGTCCTAAGTATTCAGACCCTTAGCTGTGACACTCATATATTTAACTCAGGTGCTGTCCATTTCTTCTGACAACCTTGAGATGGTTCTACACCTTCATTTGAGTCCAGTTATACTGATTGGACTTGATTAGGAAAGCCACACACCTGTCTATATAAGACCTCACAGCTCACAGTGCATGTCAGAGCAAATGAGAATCATGAGGTCAAAGGAACTGCCTGAAGAGCTCAGAGACAGAATTGTGGCAAAGCACAGATCTGGCCAAGGTTACAAAAAAATTTCTGCTGCACTGGTTCCTAAGAGCACAGTGGCCTCCATAATCCTTAAATGAAAGACGTTTGGGATGACCAGAACCCTTCCTAGAGCTGGCCGTCCGGCCAAACTGAGCTATCGGTGGAGAAGAGCCTTGGTGAGAGAGGTAAAGAGGAACCCAAAGATCACTGTGGCTGAGCTCCAGAGATGCAGTCGGGAGATGGGAGAAGCATGGAGTTTGCTAAAAAACACCTGAAGGACTCCAAGATGGTGAGAAATAAGATTCTCTGGTCTGATGAGACCAAGGTAGAACTTTTTGGCCTTAATTCTAAGCGGTATGTGTGGAGAAAACAAGGCACTGCTCATCACCTGTCAAATACAGTCCCAACAGTGAAGCATGGTGATGGCAGCATCATGCTGTGGGGGTGTCTTTCAGCTGCAGGGACAGGATGACTGGTTGCAATCGAGGGAAAGATGAATGTGGCCAAGTACAGGGATATCCTGGACAAAAACCATCTCCAGAGTGCTCAGGACCTCAGACTGGGCAAAAGGTTTACCTTCCAACAAGACAGTGACCCTAAGCACACAGCTAAAATAATGAAGGAGTGGCTTCACAACAACTCCGTGACTGTTCTTGAATGGCCCAGCCAGAGCCCTGACTTAAACCCAATTGAGCATCTCTGGAGAGACCTAAAAATGTATTTATTTATTTCAGGTACTTATATAGCACCGTCAATTTACGCAGGGCTTTACATATATATTATACATTCACATCAGTCCCTATACCCTCAAGGAGCTTACAATCTAAGGTCCCTAACTCACATTCATACCTATACTAGGGCCAATTTAGACAGGATACAATTAACCTACCAGCATGTCTTTGGAGTGTGGGAGGAAACCGGAGTACCCGGAGGAAACCCACGCAGACACAGGGAGAACATGTAAACTCCAGGCAGGTAGTGTCGTGGTCGGGATTCGAACCAGCGACCCTTCTTACTGCTAGGCGAGAGTGCTACCCACTACACCACTGTGCCGCCCTAAAAATGGCTGTCCAACAACGTTTACCATCCAACCTGACAGAACTGGAGAGGATCTGCAAGGAGGAATGGCAGAGGATCCCCAAATCCAGGTGTGAAAAACTTGTTGCATCTTTCCCAAAAAGTCTCATGGCTGTATTAGATCAAAAGGGTGCTTCTACTAAATACTAAGCAAAGGGTCTGAATACTCAGTACCATGTGATATTTCATTTTTTCTTTTTTAATAAATCTGCAAAAATGTCAACAATTCTGTGTTTTTCTGTCAATATGGGGTGCTGTGTGTACATTAATGAGGAAAAAAAAATAACTTAAATGATTTAAGCAAATGGCTGCAATATAACAAAGAGTGAAAAATTTAAGGGGGTCTGAATACTTTCCATCCCCACTGTATATCCCAATACTCAATGAGATAAATTCAGAAATTAAAAAAATATCAATACGAACACTCTCATGGGTAGGTCGAATAAATATGGTAAAGATGGCAATATTGTCCAAAATCTTGTACAAATTCCAAATGTTACCAATAGCTATATCACAGACATATTTAAAACATTAAAAATAAGAAATCTAACGTTTATGTGGCAAAACAAGAGGCCAAGAATACAGTTCTCGGGACTTAGTAAAGGAAAAACGGGGGGGATTAACAGCACCAGATATTAAAAGGTATTACACTGCGGGTATATTAGCACGAATGATAGAATGGACAAAAATAAAATCTGATAAAAGATGGGTCATGATGGAAAACACATTAAGTAGAGCACATTTAAGTAAGAATATGTGGGTCTGGTTTTATACCAATCTGGTTTTATGCCAAAAAGAGAAGCAAGGGACAATACCCAGCAAGTCTTAAATGCCATACACTTTGTTAGAAAAAAGAGCATCCCCTTTGTGCTGCTCTCCACGGATGTGGAAAAAGCTTTTGACAGAGTTAACTGGAACTTCATCTTCGCTACTATGACTCACTTAGGTTTAGAGTCTATGATGTCTTGGATCAGGGCCTTATACTCACACCCTACGGCCACTGTTCACATTAATGATACATTCTCTACACCTTTCTCAATTATCAATGGAACACGCCAGGGATGCCCTTTATCCCCTTTAATTTTTATGTTATCATTAGAACCTTTTCTATGCTCTATTAGGATAACAGACCGGCAATCACCGGTCTTGACATAGGCAATATCATCCGTAAGGTCGCTGCAGATGCAGATGAACTTATTTTCTCGTTTCGTCTCCTCAAACCTCCTTTCCCATATGTTTACAAGAGTTAGAAACATATGGATCCCTTTCCGTTGGTCCTCCTCTCATGTTAAATACTTAGGCACTCTAATCCCATCTGATTTAACACGCATTTTCAAGCTGAATTTTCACCCTCTATCCCAAAAAAAATCAGAAAAGACCTACAAAACTGGAATAAGGAGATATTCACCTGGTTTGGACGAAGTAGCGTTCTAAAAATGAATGTCCTTTCTCATGTATTATATTTGCTACAAACTTTACCAGTTAACCTTCCACAAAACTATTTAGGAGACCTACGTACCTATTTTTTACCTTACTTATGGGGAGGAAAAAAGGCTAGGATAAATAGATCTATCTTAACTCTTCCCAAATTTAGAGGTGGTATTAGGTTTCCTGATCTTCATCTAAGGAGACTCTTATGCCCCGTACACACGATCGGACATTCATGGGACATTCCGACAACAAAATCCATGGATTTTTTCCGACGGATGTTGGCTCAAACTTGTTTTGCATACACACAGTCGCACAAAGTTGTCAGAATTTCCGATCGCCAAGAATGCGGTCACGTACACCACGTACAATGAGACTATAAAAGGGCAGTTCAGAACCAAGCGCGGCACCCTTTGGGCTCCTTTTGCTAACCTCGTGTTAGTAAAAGTTTGGTGAGAGACGATTCACGCTTTTCAGACTCGTGGTTTTCAGATCGTTTTCTGCTGTTCAGTTTGTGCTTGTGGGTTTGTATTTGGTCTTCAGTGCATGCAGCGAGTTACCCTTGACTCTGTCATTGTGTTCTTGTTCATTCGTTACTGTTTTTCAGGTCGCTTTTCACAGGCCTTGCTGTTCTTCAGTGCGTTCTGTTACTTCGTTCTGAGCAGCCGACCATTTTCTAGCCATGTTGCGTATACGTACTCCTTGTAGAGTTTGTGCTGTGTGGGGGCTTGGTGTTGGGGTCCTTACCTTGACACAAGCCCAGTCCATGAACAGGGTGGGGAGGAGTTCATGGACCAAGAATTGGTTGCTCCAGCATGACCAGTTCTGTCATATGCCTTTGCTCCGTGAGATCCGTTGGAATAATCCTGATGATTTCAGGAACCTACTCCGGATGATGGACCCCGTATTTCACCGTTTATTGGCTTTGCTGACCCCTTATATTAGCAGGCAGGATTTGAATTGTATTTTTATTTTTCGTTTTTATTGCATATTGATTTTTATTGCACAGTGTTTCATATACGAAGACATATACTTAGTATATTTTTTTGCACCTGTCACTTTGGATCTCCAAATCAAAGGACTAATTTATATGAGACATATAAGCACATGTCACTTTGGTCTTTTATGGTTTTTTCAGTTCTTTCACTTATATGGTATAGTGATTGTGTTATCATTATTTGCATACTGTTTACAAATTTGCACTATTTGGCACTTATCACTTTATATTCACAATTAATAATTATTGCATTGATACACTTGATTAATTTTATCCCTAGCACCTGTCACTTTATAACTTAAAGAAGACTAATCATTACATTGATACACTTGTCACTTTATATTTCTAAGGAGAATAATTATACTCCTTTTTTCCTATAACAGCGCCACTCCCTATTTTTTCGTTTTTTTATTTACAAATTGCAGAATGTCAACATGTGCTAGCTGCCATCACGGGGGATCAAGGGACATGTTTTGGGGGTGCAACCCCTTCCTCTCAGCTACTTTATTATTGAGGAAGGGGTTGCACCCACAAAACGGGTCCATTGATCCCCGTGATGGCAGATAGCACATGTTGACACACTGTGTGCATCTTCAAAATTTGGCTTTTCGAGAATATGTCAAAAAAGGTGCAAACATTTTTTCTATTCAAAAAACAACAAAAAAGTCAGGGATTTGGAGGTGTTTTAAACTCTCCCTAAAACATCAATGATGTTCTTCATTTTGTTTTGAACATCACTGATGTTTTTCTGGATGTTTTCCAAGTCCCTATTACACCCCATGATCTCCCCGATCAGGATCTGTGCACTTTCACTGGTGAAATGACCTGGATCCACAACATCACGATCACCTAAAAATATAGAAACAAAAACACACCATGTATTATAAATATGCCGGCATCCATCTCTTACCTGAGCCTGTGGTCGCAGACACTCACCTGTTGTGGTGACTATTTCCACCACGTCTCCTTCCTCCTCCTCCTGTTGGCTTTGGGGGATTTCACCTTATTCCTGAGGTGGGGGGGTCTGTGGTCTCCTCGGATGAGTGGTGTCCTCCGAGTCTTTTCTCCCCTATGTAAAAAAAAAAATTGGTATACTTAACACACAGATATTTCATGGCAGAAATAGGAATATGAAACATTACTTGGAAGTGGGGTACAATTGTCTATTTTGGCAGAGTTCCAAGATGAAGAAATATTTTTGTCCTTTGTCAAGCTTGAATACTTACCTGTTTTGTACAAGCTTCACAAATGGAGACACCCCTATAGTATACACTGGAGCACCTGTGTGGGCCACACTAGTGCTCCAGTGTCCAGATGTGTAAACAGCTGCTGAGTGTCCTCTCCTTACACAGAATCTAATTTGCATTTCAATCTAGTTACAAACCCATCTACACAACAAAATTATTTTAAGAGAAGTAGGCTAGCAAAAATGTATTCAAACTCATATGCCCAAAACAATGGTGTTTTCTAGGTCGAACGAACAATGTTTCATACGAATGAACAATGTGCCCATGAACATGAAAGTTGCCATTTTAAACTGTACAACAGTAAAGAAAAGCACATGGAGCAGCACGAACGTAATAAAAATAAAGAATAGGAACACAGCACAACTACTTACTTTTTTGCAGCACTCTCCTGATCCTTCTGTACTGCTCGTGCTCCCTTAATTTGAGGTCTGACCACCGCTTCCTGAGCTGATCCTTGGATTGCCGTACCCCAAAATTCCGTTGCAGACTTTTGACCACTTTCCCCATTATCTTGGCCTTTCTGACATTGGGGTTTGGGTAAGGTCCATACTTCCCGTCATAGTCGGCCCTCTTCAGGATGTCCACCATCTTCAACATCTCCCCAAAGGACATATTTGAGGCCTTAAATCGTCTCTTCTGGGATCCAGACGTTTCTGGCTCCGAGCTTTCCTCCTCCTCCTCCTCGTTGGTGTAATTAGCACGCACCTGTTGTGTCTCCGCCATGTGCTCTTCCCCACTGCGCCGAATGAGAAGGGACGGGGAATAGACTAGAAAGAATGTCAGGGGCGGGTGGAGTTTCAGGCATGTGCAGTGTATATAAAGCGTAACACGTGTGCGTAGTATGTACAATCTGTGAACGGAGGAAGGGGTATCGGAGGCGCCGATCGTGATAACGAAGGTAAGATTTAAACTTGGGCCTATACTGCTTCTAGATTGAGGCCTATATTGTGACAAGATTAGGAGAGTTTCGCCTGACATTAGGGTTTGTCTTGTGTCTTGCAGATAAAATGGATCGCTTCAATGACCACAATTTCCTCCCACTGTTCATAGACAAATACAGGGAGCTTCCCTGTCTGTGGCAGATCAAACACCCCCAATACAATATTAAACAAAAGAGGCAGGCAGCGCTGGAGAAACTGCTGGAGTTGGTGAAGCCGGTGGTCCCCACAGCAACCATCCCCTATTTAAAAGCCAAAATTGGTGCCCTGAGGAGCACTTATTTTAGGGAGCACAAGAAGGTCACGGATTCCCAGAGATCTGGAGCTGCAGCAGATGACGTTTATGTCCCCAGGCTGTGGTACTATGAGAGACTTCGTTTTCAGTCAGACCAGACTGAAGTCAGGGAATCCCTCTTAACCCTTCTTTCCACTCTTCCTTCCACCCTATCTTCCACCCCAGCTGAGGCTTCCGATGTCTAACCTGGGGACTTCCAGCCAGGAAGAAGTGGAGGAGCCCAGCTGGAGCCAGCATTCTTCTACAGATTTCTGGTCAATAAATAAATGATGTTTACTAGATGTTATTATTAATCACTAATTGCTGATTTCATAAAGTGTTTTACATATCAATAAACAGTAGTGGGCACAAAAAATTGGGACAAGAATGAAAAATGCTGGGCTCAGAATTATAGTCTGTTATATTTGTTAACATTGAATTTGCAACAGTCATGAGGTGAAAATTGTGTGTGATTGATGAATAAAAAACTAAAACAATGTCTCTTTTTCATACACAGGAAGACTTCAGCCAGGAGGAGGCTGTGGAATGTGGCACACAGGAGGAGGCCGTGAAATGTGGCACACAGGAAGAGGCGGGGCTAAGTGGCAGCCAGGAGAAGGCCGGGCCCAGTAGGAGTCTGACAGATTCGCAGGTCCCTCCCCTCCGCCTTCCAAACAAAAGACCCAGGAAGGGGAGTAACGTGCAGGATTCAGCACCTTAGGCTGATTCAGGAGGCTTCTGCATCTTTCAGAGCCTTCCCCACTCCTGAAGAGGCCTTTGCCTCCATGGCTGCCACAAAACTGCAGGGCATGCAGGAGGGTCAACGCCTCATGTGTGAGGACCTTCTTTACAAAACCTTAACTAAGGGGGTGAGGGGCAAAATCACACACAAAACCCACCTGTGTGTTGGACCATCATCCTCCAGCCACAACTCTACCACCACAGACACAGCGTGGAAGGAAGACCAGAGAGTGATGACCTGGGTTTAGTCTGGTCTGACAAAAGATGCAGGCTCTTGTATGACCACAGCCTGGTAACATACATGTCATCTGCTGCTGTTCATGATCTCTTGGAATTCTGGACCAGACTGCACTCCCTTATATATGGACTCCTCAGGCTACCAAGTTTGCCTGGAAATTATTGATGTCTGCCCTGGGGGCCAAAGGCTTCACCAATTTCTGCTGTTTCTCCAGCGTTGCCTCCATCTTTGTTTGGTTATGAGCCCTTAATAAAGGATTTTTTGTTTCAATTATACTCGCCTATGTGTGTTTTCCTTCAAAAAGGACAGTTTGTTTGTGAGGAGGCAGGCACATTTTAAAAATACAATGTGAAAAAATAAGAGACACCAACACCAAACAATCTTCTTGAGATTAAATAATACAAGATAATAATGGTGTTGTGGTAACTTGACACACAAAACACACACAAAAATATTCTAGAGTTTAAAAAAAAAAAAAAAAAGGATCAGGCTTGAAAAAAGTACTAACCGGGGGGAGATGGGCGGAGCCTAGCGGAGCAGACATGCATTGTTAGAGCTCCACACCGCTGAGGAGAGAAGAGAAGGACAAAGCGGAGCCTGCAGACTCAAAAGGTATCCATTTGAACCTTTTTGCCCCAGGGAACAAACTGTGAAAGTTTGGGCAGGAAATATGGTACTGGGAGGAAACCGTGGCAGAAATAAAAATCACCTCACAAAGAGCTCACAGGTACTCACTGCAGCTGAAGCAGCTCCAGTCACCTCACAAGATACAGCATCAGGGCGCTCTCACAGACAGAAAATGTCACAGCAAGACTCTCCATTTGAGTCAGATACAGAACAAATCCTCTCACAAACTTCTCCACAAGCCTCCTCAGCATCCCCAGAAATATTATTACAATTTGAAAAGATGCTTCATAAGGCTTTAAAACAAACCTCAGACCAAATAACAAAAAGCCTAACCAAAGAAATAAGAGAGCTGGGAAACCGCACCGCAGCCTTAGAAATAAAAATGGATGAAATTGAAATTACAACCCAAGAAAATATAACAGAATTGGAACAATTAAAAGAAGAGAATTTCATACTTCAAACTAAGCTCGAAGATTACGAAAATAGAGCCAGACGTTCAAACTTGCGCATAAGGGGAATACCTGAAACAGTGACAGACCTGCAATCTACTATTACTGCTCTATTACAAGAACTAAAGCCAGATATCCCTATTGAACGTTTAGAACTGGACAGAGTACACAGAGCCCTCACAGCCAAAAAGAAAGATGGACCCCCACGTGATATAATCACAAAATTTCATTATTACAGAACGAAAGAACAAATACTAATTGCTGCAAGAGAAAAAAAGGAACTTAATTTTCAAGGACACAATTATCAAATTTTTGCTGACCTATCCCAACTTACTATTACTAAAAGACGATCCATGAAACCCCAACTAATGGAACTGCAACGCCACAACATTATGTATCAATGGGGCTTCCCCTTTTCAGTCAGATTTAACCACCAAGGTACAATTTACAGAAGCAGATCAGCAGATGAACTACAACAAACCCTTTTCAAATTAAATCTGACAGAACCCACAAGCAGCAACTCTCCCACACGCAGAAGAACGGCATCATCTTCACCTTCAGGCAGCACCAAGAAAATTCCAGAACAAAATGGGAATCATCATTCTCACAAAAGAGGCCGTTATGCCACATCATCCATGGACCAAGAAGATTCAATGGACTGACATCCTAATTCCTGATATCTCTTCATTTATTATACTAAGAGATGGTTCTCTATAAAAAACCTGTATTTATAACTGAATGTAACTGCATTCTGATAGTCACACACTGTGTGGGATCATGTTACATTCCAGTTATATTTCTTATTGCTTCTGATTCATATAGCCTTAGAATATATAAGTGAAATAAGGAAATTCTTGTTCAGTTATATATTATCAGGTAATAACAATAGATTTATTACTTTTTAGGACAAATATGTTCAATAATCCAGAAGTAATGGAAGCTTTTTCTTTTTTTTTCTTAAAACAAATATATTATTACCTAACTAGTTCCTAGAATTATGTTTTTGTTTATTCTAATCTGAAGCAATACAACCTCAATTTTATGAGTTAACATATCTAAACAGTTACATATGAATAAAATATGTAATTGTTTACTCTAAAAGGGTTAAAATCCCAAAATAATTCAAACTATCTTCATCAATACCAAAGTTATTAACAGTACCTTTCTAACTGAATTATTTAGCCTAGGGCAAGACTAACCATATACAACCACCCTGGAATAAATAATTTCTACAAAAACTATATTCTGCACTCCAATTAATGAATCATCATTTTGATGTCTTTTGACATAGCACTTCTCTCCTGTAAGTGGAAGATCCGTGTACCCCCATTAGCCCTCCTCATTCTCCCAACCATATTATGTGGGAGTGTGACGAAGGCACTTATTCCCCTGAGAGAGATATTTATTCTCTTTCACGGGTAAATTGTGATTACTTGCAAAAAATAATTTATACAATGTATCATCTAATCTCATATGTTTTTTGTTTACTCTTTACTCCAGAATTCACTGGTTTCTTTTCTATCTTTTCATCTCTTCAGTCCACACAGGTTGATCTGCGCAGTCAACAAAAAGTAAGTCAAAACTATTTGGTCTGTTGCCATGGCACCACTGAATATACTTTCCCTGAATGTTCAGGGAATAAATGTCCCTCAAAAAAGGACCAAAGCCTTCCGTACTTTCCATAACAAAAAGGCTCACATAGTATGCCTCCAAGAAACACACTTTACCAAAGATTCTACTCCAAAATATATTTCTCCTTTTTATCAACAAATTTACACAGCTTCTGCCTGTACCAAGCAAAGGGGAACTCTAATTGCATTTCACCGATCCACACCATTCACCTTATCATCAGAAATTAAAGACCCAGAAGGTAGATACCTGATACTCATGGGTTATATAATGGATACAGCAGTCACGGTGATTTCCTACTACACTCCTAACAAACAACCTACACCATTCCTCTCACATATATTACAAGTGATTAATACACACAAAATAGGAACAGTGATAATGTGTGGGGATTCAAACCAGGTCCTCCCCCCATTTCTAGATAAATCACCTTTTACACCATCCAAAATAACCTCTAGATTACCTTTTTCTCAACTTCTTTCCAAATACAATCTGGTAGATTCGTGGAGAGAAAGTAACCCAATGAAAAAGAAATTCACTTATTTCTCGCACCCTCATCAAACCTTCACCAGAATAGATCATATTTTTCTAACAATAGGAATGATACCAGAAATTATTGCATCAGATATAATTCCGATTCCGTGGTCTGACCATAATGCAGTATACACTACTATAGCCTCAGCCATACCAAAAGCGCATGACCCAACGTGGTACTTACCAGACATAATGCTCAAACACCCACTACATCAGATGGCCATTGAACAAGCTTTAAAGAAATACATATCAATTAATAATACAACAGACATCTCCCCAATAACACTGTGGGAAGCTCATAAGCCTGTCTTGCGTGGTACAATACAAAGACAAATGGCACTATTTAAACGGGAACGCAAAAATCTAGCAAAAAAACTAGAACTCAATTTTAATGCAGCCTACATATCATTCCAAGATAATCCATCTCAGAGTACAAAATCTCATCTGGAAAAGTCTAGATTGGAATACGATCTATTTCTCACTGAGTCAGTTGATAAATCCCTCAAACGCTCCAAACACAATTTCTACATGAATACAAACAAACCAGGTACATATTTGGCTCGGGCATTAAATTCAACTAACAAATCTTTCAAACCAATACGTTTGAAATTATCAAAAAATGTTTATACTTGTAATCCAGTTAAAATAGTCCATAAATTTCACTCACATCTCGCAACTTTATACAAGACAAACAATGAATTTAATCCTACAGAGGCTGAATCCTTCTTCTCAAAAATAACCTTACCTGAGTTATCTCAGAATCAAAAAAGCAGTTTGGATGAGCCTATAACTATAGATGAAGTTGCTAACGCCATAAAAGACCTAAAACTTAACAAAAGACCAGGCCCAGACGGCTACTCGGCTTTATACTATAAAACATTCTCAGAAATACTCTCTCCCATTCTCACTGAAACTTTTAACAAACTTCTAGATGGACATTCTTTTCGGCAAGAAACACTAATGGCAATTGTTTGTATGATCCCAAAACCCCTTTCTGATGATACTTCCTGTGTGAATTATCGGCCTATCTCTCTGTTAAACCTTGATATTAAATTATTAGCAAAAATAATAGCAAAACGCCTCAATAGCATTATAGGAAAATTAATACATAGAGATCAAGTAGGCTTCATGCCAAATAGAGAGGCAGGCGATAGTATACGCAGGGCAGTGTTATTGGCACATATTGCTAAAAAACGGAAAATCCCTTTATGTTTTCTATCTCTCGATGTTAAGAGGGCATTTGACACAGTATCCTGGCCATATATGCAATATTCATTACAAAAATGGGGTTTTGGACCCCACTTTTTAACATGGATCAAAGCATTATATAATAAACCCAAAGCCTATATAAAATATGCTGGATACAAATCTGATGCCTTTAATATCGAAAGAGGTACCCGACAGGGTTGCCCATTATCTCCCTTATTATTTGCCCTTATACTCGAACCCATGGCCCAATACATCAGAACAAACCAAACTATAACTGGCATTGAAGTAGGAGGTATTACACACAAATTATGTATATTTGCAGACGATATATTACTTTTTCTATCATCACCACAGGTCTCTGGTCCTAACTTAATACCAGCTCTTGATGGATTTGCAGCCCTATCCGGCCTTATGATTAATCCTAAGAAATGCCTAGTGCTTAATATTTCACTCACAAACATGGAATTGATCCCGGCTAGGGCTGCACTCCCATTCACATGGGCAGAAAAATCAATCCCATATCTTGGAATTCATTTAACAGCATCTCGTTCTGACTTATTCTCAACCAATTATCCTCCTGTATTAAGACAGATCACAAATCTAATAAAACAATGGTCGCAACTTCCTTTATCCTGGATAGGGAAGATTAATGCAATCAAAATGACTATTCTACCCAAATTGCTTTATCTTTTCAGAGTCCTCCCTATTCCAATTCCTTCCTATTTTTTGAGAATAGTACAAAAAAGAGCAACTTCGTTTATATGGGGCTCTTCTAAACCACGTATACCTATACACACACTACATCTTCCCAAAAATAAAGGAGGCCTGGGATACCCTAATTTTACTAACTACTACAGAGCAGCACATTTGGCCAGTCTGTCCAAATACCATGCAAAACAGGAAATCCCATTATGGGTATTTATAGAGGCTTCAGAAAATGACCCTCTATTAATATCAAACTTATTATGGCTTGATCCTAAAGACCGCTTTAAAATTCATAATCCCATAACTAAACACTTCTTATCTCTCTGGGATAAACTAAAAACCAAATATCAGTTACAATCTCCACACAATCCTCTCCTTTCTTTTATCAGAAATCCAGCCTTTTATCCGGCATGGATCTACCCAAATTCTTTTAAAGCTTGGACAACATCAGGCATTCAGACACTAAATGACTTCATAGCATCTAAATCATTCCTTTCATTCCCATCGCTTAGAGAAAAATATGATCTACCAAACTCTGAGATATTTAGATATCTCCAAATCAAAAACTTCTATACACCATTCCTAAAGGGGGATACACCATTATCCCAATTATCCATTTTTGAATCAATCTGTACAAAAGATCCATTTGCTAAAGGTACAATTTCATCACTTTATAATCACTTATATGGAGTAGCAAATCTTAATAGACCCTCTTACGTTCAGAGGTGGGAGGAGGACCTGGGACGAACTTTAGAAGACACGGACTGGTCTAACATATGGCTCACATCTAAGTCATCTTCACCCAACATCTTAGCACTGGAGACAAATTATAAAGTCCTAACTCGCTGGTACCTTGTACCCGCTAGAGTGGCAAAATATTCACCTAATACCTCAGCTCTTTGTTTTCGAGGATGCCCAGAAATAGGCACACATTTACACATATGGTGGACGTGCCCAGTAATCCAAACCTTCTGGAAGGAAGTCTTCGTGATTGCATCTAAAATATTTAAAAAAATAATACAACCAGATCCATATATAACTTTACTTAATCTAAAACCGGAATGGTTAACACTCTCTCAATTCAAACTTATGATCCAACTAATAACGGCTGCAAAACAAACAGTGGCCAAGGCATGGAAATCTCCTACATTGGTACTAGCAGAAACAATTCACAGAATGAATAATACAATGTCCCATGCTAAGATGGTAGCCATCGATCAAAATCAAATTCCAAAATTTGAAAAACTTTGGCATCCTTGGATAAAACAACAGTTCCTGTCAAACTTCAATGACTCTGTCCTGTTGCCATGGTAACAGATTAAATGACTTACAGAGACACCCATTCTAAGGCTTCAAAGAGAACTAAAAAGAATAATAAACTGACGAGCGGGACAACCTTGTGGACCATACCTCTGCCTTTCTACCCTTTTTCTTCTTTCTCTTTCCTTTTCTCCACCTTACGATTAAAGCTCATTATCAGAATTTATTTGACCTATATACACTCTACCTGTAAACAATATGTATAGTAGGTATAAATCATTTAAATACCTACAAAAGTAACTAAGGAAATGACATATATCTTTAATTTAGGTTTACGTGAACCCAATGTTTAATATTTGAAATTTCATGATATTTACCTATATAAACCCTACTGTAAAACAATGAGCTTACTTTATAGATCCTTGTAAACTTACTTTATGTATCTTTATAACATTGTATACTCAATAAACTTCTTTTGACAAGGAAAAAAGTACTAACCAAGAAAAAAAAAAAAAGAAAAATTTTGAATCAGATGTGACTAATACAAATATTATATTGATGAAATCACGATAAATAATAAAGAAAGAAGTTTGTGAGAAGTCTGTGTGAATATCAGCAGCAAAACTAATTCATTGTTCTAGCATTATAAAGAAGAAGAGAGTGCGCTGCATTAAACTATTTAAAACATTGCAGCCTGACGAAAGTGCTATATCCATTCCGAACGCTAATTTTACCAGACACGGTCGGAATTGACGCAATCGGATTTTGTTGTCGGAAAATTTTATAGCCTACTCTCAAACTTTGTGTGTCGAAAAATCCGATGGAAAACGTCCGATGGAGCCCACACACGGTCGGAATTTCCGACAACATGTCAGGCGCACATTTTCCGTCGGAAAGTCCGTCCGTGTGTATGGGGCATTAGACTGGTTTACCCAAAAAAATTGTAAACCCTGGCAAGACCTAGAAAAGGGTTTACTTTCTCTACCCCTTGAAGGTTTGGCCTGGTCACCACTTCCAACTGCCAGTAAACAAATAATTTCTTAACATCACTTAATTGGATCCACCATGAAAATCATTAAAAACATTTTCAATCCAACTTCTCTTTCCCCACACCCTAGTCCACGTTTGCCTATTATTGGCTCATCCCAATTTCCACTTGATTCTTCAGACTCTCAACTTAACACCTTATCTGCCAAAGGTATATTTGACTTTGCCACTTTTCCTATCAAAATAAACCAAAGACTGAAGCGAATATCTTTTATTCCTGATCTAGATTACATTGGTTGTTTACGACTTGGATCTTTACTAAGATCACTACCTCCCACATATCAAAATATTTGAATGCTCACACCATTTGAGAAACTTTGTGAAGAAGCTGTCCCTATTAGACATGCATTATCACAATCATATTCACTGTTCGTTTTTGGAGAACATCAAAAATAACCTAATTTCTTAATTAAATGGGAGAAAGACCTTTGCAGAACATTCTCCCAAACCCTAAAAGATTAAATTCTCTTTTTTGCTCATAAAGCATCATTAGCTAACAATTGTCAAGAAAATAGGTATAAAATACTTATGAGATGGTGCAAAACTCCCCAGATTTTACATAGAATTAATCCCCAGGTGTCCCCTTTATGCTGGCACTGCTTCAAAATGGAGGGATATCTCCTACATGTTTTCTAGGACTGCCCAGTGTTAGCCGACTTCTGGTCTAGTGTCAAGACTTCCATTAAAGATTTGACAGACTGGTCTCTTCTAACTACGCCAGCCGCCTACTTTTTGCATGACACGCAACTATCATTCAAACGTTATAAAAATTCACTTCTCAAACACCTCCTGAACGCAACGACTGCTTGCATACCTGCTCTCTGGTAAAAAAAAACAGATCCACCAACCTTAACACATTGGCATGCAAGAGTTTATGAAATTCAACTAATGGAACAAGTTACAGCATTTATTAAGAACAAGTCTGACAAACGTTTTAAAACTTGGACACCATGGTGGTGATTTATGAAAGCTACACGCCATCAGTAGAGGTGCACAGCTAGGAGCAATGCACATTTCCATATTTACAAAATGGTGTGCCAGTAACAGAGCACAAATCCCTTTGCTATAGCGATCTCGGCGCACGGGAAAAGGTGCATGGCATCTCCAAATCAATATTGGCAGAAGATGGAGGTGCCAATATTATGGGGTGATGTGAGGAAGTTTAGTAACAACTGCCCAAGTAACAAATATACCCAAAATAGAATAAGAAAGTAACTTTTTCAGAAAAAATACTGCTGTGCCTGCAAGTACGTTTAGAACTGCATGAGATCAATGTAAGCAGTGTGCATGCGCAAGCGGCTGTTGCGCTTGTTCGCATGCGTTTGTTCACTGCACGGCGAAAATCTTAGTAAATGCTAAGCAACATACATGCAATTGCATGGGTTGAAAGGGTGCACCTCTAAACTTGACACTTTTTTTATGCTGGTTCACCTTTATGTATTTTTTTTTAATGAGATTTGCACACAGATCATGTTAGCATGTTACTCACTCCTCTAGCTCCTCCTAAAATGCCATTTAACCTTCCCCTTCTAATGCATATGATTTCCTTGGGCTAGCTATTGCTTTTAAAGGGGAACTCCACACTCCATTCTACAATGCTCTTGTCTCCCCCCTCTAACCCTTTGGATTTCCATGGGCTAACTTTTGCTTTTAAAGGGGAACTCCACACTCCATTCTCAAAAGCCTGTGAGCTGCATTCACCAATCCAAACCACATCCTTTTTCAGAGCATACAACAGGGCCAGCTAGGAAAGGGGTGAGAAGAGCGATTGCCCCAACCCCCTCCTGAACCACATGCACTCAACATATCTGGCTGCCTTTGGGGCATGTTGGACTCAGCCCAATACCAACCACAAAGCACCATGTACCCACTAGTTTAATGGGGTTTTTCACATTCCATAAAGCCCTCTGTCTGCAGCCCCCCCACAACCCCAGTCTAGGGTTATGTGGACAAGGCCCTTGTCCCCCTGAATATGAGAACAAGGTGGTTGACTTTTGATGTGCCTGAGCCCCTCCTGCCCCCAAGCATCCACCCCCCTTTCATGGGCTGGCATGCTGTGTGTTTGCTTAGGGGTTTGTTAGTGTGTGGGAGGGGCACAATATTTTTTAGTTTGGGGTGGTATTTTTCATGTGGGGGTTCTCATTTTAAGCCTTAACAGACCCAAATGGCCTTGTATGTATTGGGGGAAGGCTATTTTTGTTTTGGGTTAAAATCTTGCAGATTTGTACGTTTTCTCTAAAGCCGTACATCTTTGAAGCAGCATTTTGGATACATGCTACAGATGCCCCACTTCACAGGCAGAGTAAGCCCCCCCCCCCCAAGTTACTAGCTTTTAATCAATTTTTCATTTTTGAAAGGCACTTCTCTTTTTTTCATTTTTGGGATTGTCCAAATTGGTGACATTGATATATGTCCCTCAGAGTGGGACCTGGGCCCCAATACCCATTTTAAGGCCAATAACTAGAATATAAGCCAGCCAAGTGGGGACTAGCAAAATAGTCAGTTCCCATAGACTGCAATGGTATTTGTTGTATAACTTTTGCCCATGTTAGGCTCTTTGTTTGCCCCCCTGGACTGGGGGGTGTTTGTCCCATCTGTAATTTTGTAGCATGCTGAGTGATGTGCTTCATTTTGGACAGGGGGTGGCTTTTTTGTGCTAGCTGCATTTGGGTTGTTCTGGGCATGCTCAGGAACCTTGTTTTTTTGCTGTGGCTTTTGGTGTGTGAAATGCATTTGTGTTGGTCTGGGCATGCTCATGGACTTTGGTTTTTGTGCTTTTTATGTGTGAACAGCACTTGGATTTTTCTTAGCATGCTCAGAGAGTGTGTTTTTTGGGTTAGTAATTTAAGGACATCCTTAACAGGTGTACCCACTTTTAAGTTCTGTCTCTACATTGGGTGAACTTGCATTTTTGTGTTTTATGGACTGTGCATGTGTTTTCAATTACCTCATTAGCACACAAACCTATGTTATATAACTTTATATATAACTTTAACTTGTCCTGAAAAGAGGTGTGTGTGTGTGTGTGTGTGTGTGTGTGTGTGTGTGTCTGTCTGTCTGTCTGTCTGTCTGTGTGTGTGTGTGTGTCAAGAGAGTACATTTGGGTGTCCTTATAGAGTTTGTAAGACATGTATTTTCATTTTGTTTGTTATGTCTTTGCAAAACAGATGTGTTTTAGAGCAAGTTTTTTTACTTTTGTTTCTTTTTTTTGGGGGGGGTGTATATTTCACTGAAATATTTTTGATGTTGTCAATGTTTGTTGTTTGTAGGTTGTTACTTTAATTTAATTGTCTGTGCTGCCTTATTTTGCAAAATCTTCCTCAAGATGTTGTGACCAAAATGTTTAAATCCTTAAGAGACTGTCCGTTTGTGGGTGCAGTCCTTTTAACTCCTGTTCATTTCCACTGCAAAATGGTCAGACCTCAAAACCAGTTTCTGTTAGTGTCTCAAATTAACATACTTGTGTTTTTTGCTTTCCTTGCTCATTTCCAAGCCCTGTTTTGTTGACCAATAAAATTTGTAGCAATTTTTTATGTTTTGTTAATAATTTCTTTTGCAGATACATGCTCAATCCAAGTAATGCATTTTACACTCTCTCTCCCCCCTAAACAATTTTCATGCAACAGATTTCCCAGCTGCAGCTTAACTAGGCTGATTGAAATGGCAAAACAAAAAAAGGTGTGATTTGTCTAAAAGCTACTTTCCTGGTGCCTTCATGGTAGCATATGCATGGATTGTGTATGTGCTGCCATGGATAGGCACCAGGAAAGAAAAATTACAGAGAGGCAAGTATTTAATTTTCCATTTTAGCATAGTGGTTCTCAGCCTCAGTCCTCAAGTACCCCCAAAAGGACATGTTTTGGGAATGTATCCTAACTAAAATAGCTGTCCAAAATACCAAGAGAAAGACTGTGATTTAACCACTAGGCCAAAAGACAGCTACAGCGCGGACTCCAATTTTCCGATTTGTCACCAGTGCCACATATCAATGCCATCTGTCATCAGTGTCATCAGTGCCATGTATTAGTGCCATCTGTCATCAGTGCCATGTATTAGTGCCAACTGTCATCAGTGCCATGTATCAGTGCCATGTATTAGTGCCATCTGTCATCAGTCTCACATGTCATCAGTGCCACATCAGTGTCACGTGTCATCAGAGCCACGTATCAGTGCCATCTGTCATCAGTGCCACATCAGTGTCACAGGTCATTGTCCTGGTGCTCCAGGGCTTTCAAAAGTGTAATAGGTAGTCAACAAGTTAGATGTTTAATTTATGCTCCTAGAACACCTGATGGTGCTCCCTGCATGTTGGGCCTCTCGATGTGGCTAGGCTGTGAAAAAGTCACATGTGGTATCGTAATACTCAGGAGGAGTAGCAGAATGTATTTTGGGGCGTCATTTGTGGTATACACGTGCCATGTGAGAGAAATAACTTATTACACTGACAATTTTGTGGGAAAAAAAATCTTCATTTTGCAAAGAATTGTGGGAAAAAATGACAACATCAAAAACCTCACCATGCATCTTACTAAATATGTTGGAATGTCTACTTTCAAAAAAAGGGTCATTTGGGGGGTATTTGTACTTTCCTGGCTTGTTAGGGTCGCAAGAAATGAGATAGGCCACCAGTACATCAGGTGTGATCAATTTTTTATGATTTGCACCACAAATCTCTAACTTTCACAAAGACCAAATAATATCCACTAATTTGGGTTATTTTTACCAAAGATATGTAGAAGTATAAATTGTGGCCAAAATGTATGAAGAAAAATTAATAATTTGCAAAATTTTATCACAGAAACAAAGAAAAATTTTTTTTTTTTTCAAAATTTTCAGTCTTTTTTCATTTATAGCGCAAACAATTAAAAAACCCAGAGGTGATCAAATACCACCAAAAGAAAGCTCTATTTGTATGAAAAAAAAGGACAAAAAATCATTTGGGTACAGTATTACATGACTGAGTAATTGTCATTCAAAGTGTGAGAGCACCGAAAGCTGAAAATTGGTCTGGTCATGAGGGGGGTTTAAGTGCCTAGTTGTCAAGTGGTTAAAGCACCTGTGCAAGATGAAGGAAAACCTGCAAACATAGCCCATTGGGGGTATTTTAGGACAGGGTTGAGAACACTGATTTAGAGCACTGAGCTAAAATCTAGCTCAAGACAATCCTATTCTAATTGTGGGCATTTGAGGGAAAACAAGTGAGTGTTAGAACCCCTGCTTGTCTTTTTGAGGTTGAGCTTTGTGTCCCTTTTCTGAAAATTGGTTTCACTTCCTGTCACATAGCCAAACAGGAAGTGAGGGTAAAACCCTACCAATATCTTTCCTCAGGGGCACACAGGTCAATCCAACTAGTGTCCCCTTCAGATAAATTGCACTCTAGCACTTTGTTGTGTACACCCCAAATTATTAGGTATTTAGGGTTTATTAAAGGCAAATTTACTCTGCAATACAAGTGTACTCGCTGTAAATCTGAGGAGAAGCACTGGTGATTTTATCATCCAATCATGTAGAAGCAAAGATGCTGTTTTTTTATTTTCTTTGCATGTCCCACTCGGATCTCCAGCAACTGCACTTCCAAGTGCACTTGTAGTGCAAAGTGGATTTGCCTTTAGTACATAAACCCCAAAGTCCAAGATACCTAATAATTTGGGGTGTACAGAGCAAAATGCTAGAGTGCAATTTACCTAATGGGGAAACTATTTAGATTGACCTGTGTGTCACCTAGGGAAGACATTGGTAGGGTTTTACCCTCACTTCCTGTTTGGCTATGTGGCAGGAAGTGAATACATTTGGAGAAACTGTCAAACTTTGTGAGGTATCTTCACCCTATCAGGGGTGTAGACATCCCCAAAAACCGACACTTCTAATCCCTCTGCACTCTATCCCCAAGCAAAAATAAGAAAGGATTTAATTTAGCTTAACTTTGCAAAGACACATTCCTAAGTTCAACTGTGATGCATGTCAATGGCCCACTTAGACCTTGTTTAATAGAAAACACCAGTTGCCTTTCACTATAAACATTTGTTAGTTCAGTCCTGGAAATCTGTTTCTGCTTTACTATTAATTTCCATAAAAATTGCTGTGTGTGTGAGATGCGCAACTGCTGTGTGCGCAGAGGAATGTACCCGTGGTGCATATCTGGTTCCCGGAAGCGGTGGCTAGCACACAGGAATGATATCATGCCCCTCCAGGAAGTTGCTTGTACTGCTGCTATTTTCTTCCCACCACCATGCTCTGCTCACTTCTCTGAGGAAGAGATGATCCTTATTTGCAAATTAAAATAACTTTTTTTCATTTTTACATGGGGTGGTGTTTGTGTGGATCATGTGAGTATGTCTAAATGATTTAGCCTCAAAAGACACACCTACTTCCTGTGTACAGATTAACTTCCGGGCCAATGTATATTGCTTCCTGTTTCAGTGTGTGTATATATAGATATATCTATAAATATAGATATATCTATAGATGTAGGTTCCTGTTTCCACCAGCGGAGATAAGTTGGGTAGATGCCACACTCCCAATTCTGGAGGCATAATAATGGTCTAGCACAGGGGTCTTCAAACTACGGCCCTCCAGTTGTTCAGGAACTACAACTCCCATCATGTCTGTGAATGTCAGAGTTTTACAATGCCTTAGACATTAATAGCTGTGTGTTGAGTTATTTAGAGGGGACAGCAGATTTACACTGTTATACAAGCTGTACACTCACTACTTTACATTGTAACAAAGTGTCATTTCTTCAGTGTTGTCACATGAAAAGATATAATAAAATATTTACAAAAATGTGAGGGGTGTACTCACTTTTGTGAGATACTGTATGTTGCATGGCAATGCTCTGAGGGAGCATTAGGTTGTGGATTAGATCACCTCTAGTTTCAAAATGTGTCCTCTAAAAATTTAGTAAATACGTTTCTCCACGAGGGACCCCAGTTGAAAATTAAAGCCCAACTTCAGGAATCTAAAAAAATGCACCCATGCAGTGGGCCTCCTCACACTGAAAAAGGTTAAATGCTCATTATGTCCAGAAATGTACAGTGCAAGCTCTATCATTTACTTTCTACTCCACTTGGGCTGGCTCTGGCACTCTTCTTCTCTGTCTGAAGCTCGAGTCTGTAGGTGGAGCTTCGGCATCATTATGTACAATATATATGGTATGCCGAGTTTTCTGGAGTAAATAGTGGCTCTTTGCTCCCCATTGGTTAGAACTTAGACTAAATGTTCAGTATTTTGACAGCATCATTTTTTCATGATCCCAGATGACATAGCTCTGCCTGCTGGAATACCCTTGTGCAACAATTATTGTGTTTTTTCCAATATTTTGTATTTAACTGTCCTGTGTTCCATGCTGTTAAATATTCCATCTTTATGTGTCACATTGGAGATATCTATCCCACTAGGTTGCATTGGGGTGGTGCGACTATAGTGACTGCCTGCTTTAAGCTGGTCATACATGGATTGAAATTCAGCTAGTTCAGCCTGTTGGAAAATGTTCTCTTGATAAGCTATAGCCGATGGTTCTAATAAGTGTATGCTGATGGCGGGGAAATCTCCCTGCTGTCAGAATACAATATCTCAGTGGGGTGGATTCCCCCATCCACATTGAGTGTGTGGATGGGGGAATCAAGTAATTTTCTTTTGTTCAACCCACTGGTTTAATGAAAAAAATAACTGGTGTATAGCCACCCTTAGCCTAAGATAATTGCCTTAGACAAAGAGGGATAATAATATGTATGCCTTATAACTGTACATACTGTACATATGATTCTCCCCTTTGGAGCATCACTCTAACTCTGCAACAAAACCTAATGCTACTTTCCTTTGCTGATACCCCATCGTGTTCTCTGCAACATTTGGAGACTCACTCCATGGACCTATACCACTACTGTACATACATACTCGCTGATAATTATATAATTTATAAGACTTCTATAGTGTGTAAACAACTTTTTGTTTCTTTGATCATTCACGTTTTAACCTATTCTCCACATGCATCACTTGAGCATGGTCTGTAGCTCTCTGTGTTATTGCACTTGTTCTGGATTGATATATTTTACATTTTTGTTTAGAGTCAGGGGCGTACCTAGAGCATTTGTCACCCAGGTGTGGATCCTATATCTGGCACCTCCCCACAGACGGGCAGGCAGCTCAGTGTCAGCACGTCAACATCAAGTGAGGTCACGTTTAGCGCCTCCATGCACTGCAGCCTGGAAACTAGAAGAATCCTCCTGCCTCTGCTCCCCCGGGCAGCCAGGCCCCTTCCTCCTCCTCTGCAAAAATGACGCTGGCCGACCTCAGGATTGTCATCGGGCAGCCGGCGCCAGACAGAAATACATGTAACTGGCAGTAGCAGACTTACTATGTACTACTGACAGTGGTATCACTAGAGTTGGTGCCACCTGATGCAGTAAAATCACCCCAAAAAAATATTTTCCTGTTTTCTGAAAGTGTGCCAAAGATGCAGCATGCAGGACTTTTGGTGCGCTTTCAGAAAATGCAGAAAAAAAACGCAACCTAATAGAAATCTATAAGACTGCAGCTATATCTGCAGGTAAAATGTAGGAAGACCCCCCTTTACATTACACAGCCCCCATGCCTCTGAACCCATTCACATTACACAGCCCCCATACATTTGGACCCCTTTACATTACAGGGCCCCCACACCTCTGGACCCCTTTACATTACACAGCCCCCCACACCTCTGAACCCCTTTATATTACATAGCCCCCCACACCTCTGGACCCCTTTACATTACACAACCCCCCACACCTCTGGACCCCTTTACATTACATAGCCCCCCCTCACACCTCTGGGCCCCTTTACATTATACAACCCCCCACACCTCTGGACCCCTTTGCATCACACAGCCCCTGACCCCCACAGCTCTGCCCATTCCTACCTTATTCAGGAATGCAGAGCCAAAGTGGTGTGGCACCTGGGGCAGACCGCCCCCCACCCTCTTTGGTACACTACTGTTTATAGTATATGTAAGTCTGTGTGGGTGCCAAAACACAGAAGGATTATATTTACTTGTTTATTCATTTTACTGCACTCTGCCCAATGCGTCTCATTGTGTCCTCAACTATTTGCTCTGCAATGTTTATTTTTTCCAATTTATTCTAACCAGAGATGGAGGATATGTCATTGTCTATTCTTATTTGGAATGTAGGGGGTTTAAATTACAAGCTTAAGAGGTCCACAATGCTTGCATTTATTAGGAATCGTAAACCAGATATAGTGGCTATCCAAAATACAAATAGGTGCAGCGCATATAAAATCAAATGTTATTAAAGTCCATATCCAAAGAGAAAGACACACAACAGAATGTTCTTGAGAGAATTCCTGTGCTGGAAATCCCAGAATGACAGACCACACCAGTGAGAATAAGCCCACCACCGACACTGATAGTGCTTCACTCACCTCAATATGTTGACCTCTGTCACCACAGAAAAGTCAAACATGTGGTTTCCCTCAGAGGTTAACCGTCATTTGTGTGTCATGAAAACATTAAAAAACAATCTAAGTGCTCTCTGTATTACTGTGTAAACATGTTTTTATTAAAATAAAATTACAAGCTCCTTCGTCTTGTGTACAGCCTAAAAAAATTACCGCAGAACAGCTTCCGATTATACACGATCTGATCAGATGGCACCAGGTGACGTCAGCAGAACGTGGCTATCCAGGTGATTCACATCACAGTGAGCAAAGTCACGGCTCTTTTTAGAGGTTGGGTGAGATGGACCTACCATGTTACCTTCTTGTCAGGGTTCTCCCAGCACCGGACCTGGGCGCTTGCGTGCGCCTATGCGCCGGCGCGCTCCTGTTCAGACACAGCGGCAAGCCGCTGCTGTTGTTGGGCATCGGCGTGGCGTTCGGGCGCGCGTGGGTGCGCGGCGCGGGCGCGCGCGCGTTCGCGCCGGTTTGGCGCCATTTAGCATATAAAAGTCCCCCTGTTCCAGGGAACATTGCTGCTTCGTCTCAGCTTTGTGATTGAACCTGAACTTGTATCTGATTGCCTGCTATCTGATTTGACCCGGCTTGTTGACCATCCGACCTGCTCCAATCCCGACTCTGCCTTGCCTGCTGTGATCTCCTTTGCCAGTTACCTGCCGACCCGGACCGTCTGACTCTGCTTGTGCCTGCCACTTAAATTGCTGTTGCACCTCCAGCTTCAGCTCCTGTGATCCTTCACCTCCAGAGTGTCAAGTCTGCTGCTGTTCCAGTCTCCACTTACCTACAGTCCTGCCATCCCTGGAGGGATCTCTGCCGCTACACCAGAGCCTACTCCAACAGGCACTCCTACCCCACTGCGCTCAGGAGACCACTGTCCCCAACTCCAGTGACTCCTGAACCAGCGTTGTATGAGAAGTCTCCTCCTACAGTCAGGCTCTCCTACCAGGTACCTAACAGTACGAAGCAGCCATGACTGAGCCTGCAGGAGATACTTCTCCCTTGAAAGAAATATGCACCCACCTTGCGGCCCTCACTCAAGCCGTACAATCCCTCCAGGACAATTACAACAGATTGGAGGGACAAGTCCAGAACCTTGCAGGACCCAACCCCTTGGCCTCCTCCTCAGCCGCAACCCCAGCGCAGACGGTTCCTGGTCCTTCCGTTGTAATGCTTCCACCCGAACCAAAGGTTCCCACTCCTGATAGATTCTCCGGAGACCGGACCAAGTTCCGGGCCTTTCGCAACGCCTGCAAGCTCTTCTTCGCTTTACAGCCCCGAACTTTCTCACTGGAAGCTACTAAGGTGGGGTTCGTGATCTCCCTTCTACAAGGAGAACCTCAGACCTGGGCTCATCGTCTACTGGAGGAAGATTCAGCACTAACCCAGTCCTTATCCTCCTTCTTCGGAGCCATGGCGCAAATATATGAAGACCCTCAACAGACTGCTACAGCTGAATCAGCTCTGTTTATGCTTCAGCAAGGCCGCAGACCTGCAGAGGACTATATCATGGACTTTAGACGCTGGAGTGGAGACACCCAGTGGAATGATGCGGCCCTGCGTCACCAGTTCCGCTTGGGCCTGTCTGAAGGCTTAAAGGACGAACTTGCCCGAGTGGGTGTACCAGATACTCTTGAGGCTTTAATTAACCTGACTATTCAAATCGACCGACGTATTCGGGAACGTCGATCTGAACGATCTGCTTTACAATCCCGTCCGGTCTGGATGACAGCCAGAGCACCACTTCCGGCAACACGCTATGTACCCCCATCCAGTTCAAATCCAGCTAATGCCACGCCTGACTCTGCAGAACCTATGCAACTAGGACTGATGCGATCTGCCTTATCACCTGAAGAACGGGCCCGACGCCGGCAACTCAATCTGTGCCTCTACTGCGGTGGGACTGGGCACTATGTCCTGAACTGTCCAGTTAAATTAAGTAAGTGCCCGTCTTCCGCATATTCCAGTCTTTCTGCTCTGTCTGCGAACTCTACTCACATCACCCTTCCTCTGTCTTTGCAGCTGCAAGAAAGGACTATAACAATCAACGCCATCATTGATTCCGGAGCATGCAGTTGCTTTATTGATTCAAACTTTGCCAGCCAGCATAACATCCCACTACGAACCAAGACCCATGGACTAGCTGTATTTTTAGCCGATGGATCCCGCATCAGATCGGGACAAGTAACCCAGGAAACCCTGCCTCTGCCTGCTTCTACTTCCTCCCAACACAAGGAATTACTGGTCCTTGATGCCATCTCCTCTCCTATGTTTCCCATCATCCTGGGTATTCCTTGGCTGCAGGCCCACAATCCATACATTCATTGGACTTCTGGAGAAGTGAAATTCTCATCTTCATACTGTCTTGAACACTGCTTCAAGGGAGATTCGGATTCCCCAGCCACTTTACTTTGTCTGGACACCGACCAGAAACTTTGTCAGGTCATACCTAAACAGTATCATGAATTCCTTGATGTTTTCAGCAAGAAGGGGGTGGACTCTCTTCCACCTCATCGTCCCTACGATTGCCCCATTGAATTGCTGCCAGGATCCGAAATACCATTCGGACGCATTTTTCCATTATCGGAGAAGGAACAGGAGGTACTAAAGACATATATTGATGAGAACCTGGCCAAGGGTTTTATACGCCACTCTACCTCTCCAGCTGGTGCCGGAATATTTTTTGTCACCAAGAAGGACAAGTCTCTCCGTCCATGTATTGACTATCGTGAACTAAACAAAATCACGGTCAAAAATCGGTATCCTCTGCCCTTGATACCTGAACTCTTCCAAAAATTAAGGACTGCCGTCATTTTCACTAAACTTGACCTTAGGGGGGCATATAATTTGGTCCGTATCCGAGCTGGGCATGAGTGGAAGACAGCATTCCGAACCCGATTCGGGCATTATGAATATTTGGTCATGCCCTTTGGACTGTGTAATGCCCCTGCGACCTTTCAACACTTGATTAACGATGTCCTCCGGGACTTCTTAGATGGGTTTGTAATCGCATACTTGGACGATATCCTGATCTTTTCGGAATCCCTAGAATTGCATCAAGAACATGTCCGCAGAGTGTTGGGTCGTCTCCGCTTACACAGTCTATACGCAAAAGCGGAGAAATGTGAGTTCGAACAGCAGAGTATTCAATTTCTGGGATTAATAATCTCCACAACAGGCATTAAGATGGACCCACAAAAAGTCTCCGCTGTTCTGAACTGGCCGGTACCCTTGGACAAGAAGGGAATTCAGCGGTTTGTGGGGTTTGTGAACTTTTATAGAAAATTCATTAAGGGGTTTTCAGCCATAATTGCACCCATTACACAGTTAACCAAGCAGAATACCCGTTTTTCCTGGAACCAATCTGCTCAAGACGCCTTCGAAAATCTCAAAAGTCTATTTACCTCAGCACCTATCCTCAGCCACCCTGAACCATCTTTACCGTTTATCTTAGAGGTTGATGCCTCCGAGGTTGCGGTAGGTGCGATTCTTTCACACCGAAAAGGTAGCAAAGAAATAATGCATCCTGTAGGGTTCTTCTCCCGTAAACTTTCTCCTGCAGAGAAGAATTATGACGTTGGTGACCGAGAGCTTCTCGCCATTAAGACTGCACTGGAAGAGTGGAGGTACCTGTTGGAAGGGGCTATGCATCCAGTTTTAATTTATACTGATCACAAGAACTTGGAGTATTTAACGATCTGCCAAACACCTGAAGCCTCGACAAGCCCGCTGGGCCCTGTTTTTCTCACGTTTCTCTTTCCATATCACCTATCGTCCAGGCTCAAAGAACATTAAACCGGATGCATTATCACGTATGCATGACAATCCTAAGGACTTATCTTCTCCTGACACCATTTTACCCGCAAACAGCTTTTTACTGCTACAAACAGATTTACTTTCCCTGATTAAGGAAGTATCCTCTGAGTCAGCCAGGCCTACTGGGGTTTCTTTAGTAAGAAGAGATGGTCTGTTCTGGAAGGGAAGCCAAATTTTCGTTCCTGAAGATATTCGGGTCAAGGTTTTGACACTTCTTCACGATCATCCTTTGGCAGGCCACTTTGGAGTTCGTAAAACCCTGGAACTAGTACAGCGTACATTCTTGTGGCCCAATCTGAAAGACTTTTGTGAAACGTATGTCAGTTCCTGTCCCATCTGCATTCAGAACAAGTCATCTAGGAATCGTGCTTGGGGCCTATTAAAACCATTGCCTGTACCTGACAGACCATGGAAAATGATTTCTATGGATTTTATTGTGGAGCTTCCATGTTCTGAAGGGTGCTCAGCCATCTTTGTAGTAGTGGACCGTCTAACCAAAATGGCTCATTTTCTACTGTTAAAGGGAACCCCATCTGCCACCGAAACTGCTCGCATATTTGTCAAGGAAATCATCAGACTTCATGGTGTACCTGTAAACATAGTTTCTGATAGAGGGGTTCAATTCACCTCACGCTTCTGGAGATCCCTGTGTGAGACCCTGAAGATTGAATTGGCCTTGTCCTCGGCCTATCATCCTCAAACGAATGGCCAGACAGAAAGAACTAATCAGACTCTGGAGCAATACATCAGATGTTTCACATCTTTCACACAGGATGATTGGGTATCTCTGCTACCCTTAGCAGAATTTGCCTACAATAATGCCAAACATTCTGCCACCGGTCAATCTCCCTTTTTCGCCAATTATGGCTTTCACCTAACCTTTTTGCCTGATTTCCTTTCAGAGTCTTCGGTTCCAGCGGTACAAAGTACAGTGGAGTTCCTCAGTCGCAACAGCCGGTTGTTGCAGGAAACTGTGTCCAAGGCTCAGGCAGATGGTAAGAGAATCTTCGACCGGAAAAGAAGGGGGGAGCTGAATTTACAAATCGGCGACCAGGTATGGCTTTCTACCGTTAATATCAAACTTGCATGTCCTTCTAAGAAGTTGGCACCTAGATTCATGGGACCCTTTGCAGTTAGAAGGAAAATCAATGAAGTATCTTATGAACTGACTTTACCTGATTCATTCAAGATCCATCCAGTATTTCATGTTTCTCTGCTCAAACCTGCTGTACCTGACCCCTTTCCTGCTAGAGGGACAAGACCCCCTGAACCTGTTGTAATTAATGGCAGCGAGGAATTTGAGGTTGAGGCTATCCTTGATTGTAGAAGAAGGCAAGGGCAAAACCAATTCTTAATCAAGTGGAAGGGCTACGGCCCAGAAAGTAACTTGTGGGAACCGGACAGTAATGTGCATGCTAGGCGGTTAGTACGCGCTTATTTCTCTGCTCATCCTGAGAAAAAGAGGCTGTTGGGCATCCGGACGCTGCCCCTTGGGGGGGGGCAATGTCAGGGTTCTCCCAGCACCGGACCTGGGCGCTTGCGTGCACCTATGCGCCGGCGCGCTCCTGTTCAGACACAGCGGCAAGCCGCTGCTGTTGTTGGGCATTGGCGCGGCGTTCGGGCGCGCGTGGGTGCGCGGTGCGGGTGCGTACGCGCGTTCGCGTTAGCGCCGGTTTGGCGCCATTTAGCATATAAAAGTCCCCCTGTTCCAGGGAACATTGCTGCTTCGTCTCAGCTTTGTGATTGAACCTGAACTTGTATCTGATTGCCTGCTATCTGATTTGACCCGGCTTGTTGACCATCTGACCTGCTCCAATCCCGACTCTGCCTTGCCTGCTGTGATCTCCTTTGCCAGTTACCTGCCGACCCGGACCGTCTGACTCTGCTTGTGCCTGCCACTTAAATTGCTGTTGCACCTCCAGCTTCAGCTCCTGTGATCCTTCACCTCCAGAGTGTCAAGTCTGCTGCTGTTCCAGTCTCCACTTACCTACAGTCCTGCCATCCCTGGAGGGATCTCTGCCGCTACACCAGAGCCTACTCCAACAGGCACTCCTACCCCACTGTGCTCAGGAGACCACTGTCCCCAACTCCAGTGACTCCTGAACCAGCGTTGTATGAGAAGTCTCCTCCTACAGTCAGGCTCTCCTACCAGGTACCTAACACTTCTCTCAACATTCCAGAAGTGTCTCTAGTTTGGTAAATAAAATCTTCTCTTGTTCTTCATTTAGTTTACCTTAAATTGAAGCCAAATGGAAAATATATTTTATGTACTTTATAGTGAACAATTGCCCCTTGCAGCTCCCTTCTTTTCCATTTATCTGGGTTGGATACTTTAAAAATGTGTTTTGCATTAGGGACCATTGGTCTGATATGTCCCTTCCATTCCTCATGTGGACCCAATCCATTTGATCTTATTAGAACATTATTTGGCCTGGTTGATGTGTGGCAATGGCTACATCACAGCTCCCATCAATTCTCCAGTCACTCTAGCACCCACTCCATACTGTCTATGATAGACTATGCTTTCATTTATTACTCCATTTTGCCCCTTCTTTACAAAGCTGTTTTCCTTCCCAAGCTGCATGCTGATCACTTCCCACTTCTTATCTCTCTAAAGTGGGTTTGTAATCCCCTTCAACATTGTGGAAATTTAACCAATTCTGGTTTTCTCTTACTCTCACTTGATTTGTTTATTTTCAATTAAATGCTACTACTGTTCATAACCTGTGATTCCTTTAGGGCATATGTTCGTGGCATATTTAATAACACTGTACTGGTTCTTAAGTGTAATTTCAGGAATGAGAAGTGTTGGCTGTTTTGGCCCTCTCTGCAGAAGCAGAATATGTTATACAGTGCCTTGAAAAAGTTTTCCTTCCCCTTGAAATTTTCCACATTTTGTCATGTTACAACCAAAAATGTAAATGTATTTTTATGGGATTTTAAGTGATAGGCCAACACAAAGTGGCACATAATTGTGAAGTGGATGGAAAATGATAAATGGTTTTCATATTTCTTACAAATAAATATCTGAAAAGTGTGGTGTGCATTTGTATTCAGCCCTCTTTACTCTGCTACCCCTAACTAAAATTTAGTGGAACCAATTGCCTTCAGAAGACCATGTGTGTGTAATTTAATCTCAGTATAAATACAGCTGTTCCTCAGAGAACCTTAGTGAACAAACAGCATCATGAAAGCCAAGGAGCTCACCAGACAGGTCAGGGATAAAGTTTTAGAGATGTTTAAAGCAGGGTTAGGTTATACAAAAATATCCCAAGCTTTGAACATCTCACGGAGCACCATAGCCAAAACAGGAAATAAGAGGAAATCCCTGCAAAATGAGGGAATCCCAGGGAGTCATTAGGGTCACCAGAACTAGTGTCCCCATTGGTAGATTTCCCCTCTATTATTGTTCTGATGTCAGCCCAAAATGTGGGATTTTCTTTTGCTTTCACTTTCAAAAGATAACAGTAAACAGAACAAATAGGGAGGGTGAAGGGGAGAAAACAGACTACAATAAAAACTGACAAGTCCCTCTCAATGCTCCAAAACTAAAAAAAAAAAAAGTTTTGCTTTTAGTTACACTTTAAGGGCCCTCAAAAAACCTTATTGGAGACATATATTATTTCTGCTCTTACTCAAAGCCTAGACCACTGTGTCTAAATTTCTACATGCTTGCCAATCAGATATCCACATGCTAGATACATATACAGAGGAATTGTAAGAAAACCTGGAAGCCCTGAAATCATTCTTTCCCTGAAGTGAAAATAGCTACATTTCACCCCACCTGCACCCACTTTTTCCCTAAGTGTGGTTCCTTAAACTCCACCTTTTATCATTGATTCTGAAACTTGACATCTATATATGCTTATCACTAATATTTTCCATGACCATATGGGTTGTCCTCTTGACCGCAGGCTTTGTTTGTTAGGAAAATCCATAGCACTGTGCTGGTTATCAACCTCTCCAACTGTCAGGAATCAGCGGCTAAGGAGACCAGACACGTAGCTACACAAAGGAACTAAACTAAAGCAGGAGCTGGACAGAGGGGGGCAAGAGCAAGGCAGAGGAGTGCAGGCTGGATCTGGCAATCAGGAACAAACTGGTAGCAAGGAAGGGATCAGAATCGTGACGCATTAGGGAAAGGGAGGAGTAGCCTTAAGTAGCCCCTGGCAGCTAAACATTAATGTGCCTGATTACCACAGCCTGCTGGCTCCTGGGAGACACCTGCTGGTGGACACTGGAGCTGCAGCAAACAGCCCAGAACAGAATAGTGCCACCAGCAGGTGAACTCAATCCTAACAGATTCCCCCCCTTAAGGAGCGGCCTTCAGATGCTCCATAATGCTCCACCACAATAAGTCCCAAACAGAAGGGGAGAGAAAAGAGCAAGGGCTTATAGAATGACAGAAAACATGTCACAAGTGAAATAAAGTATAAACACTTTATTCTTAAATGTAAATATAAAACATGGTGATTAACTAAAGTTACTAGTACCAGACTTGCTCAAAAATGTTGTGGCTAGTCACAATGGACTGGCCAAACATAAACACATACATGTGGGACATATACAACATAAAACAGATTACAAAAACGTCCGGATGCCAGATAAATTGGTACAGGTTGTATTCACATGGATAATATCGAGTACTCAGCAATTGCTGTGAGTAAAGCAACCAAGTTCCAACCCCCTGGAGGCTCGAGCCATAGGGAAAGAGGGGTGAGAGAAGGAAAGGAGGGGGGCCGTGGGTGCCGATTAGTCCAGGATCCTATACAGAGACTATAGTTTGATCAATGGCACAAAGGTAAGTGAACCATCAGGAAAATACACATTAAAGTCTATGGCATCAATAACTTGAATAAGCCTGTGTTGGAAGGCAACATGGTTTAATATCATAGTTCTGTAGTTTTTTTCTGGTTGATACAACCAAGTTGGAATGCAACAAGTTGCACATCAAAGCTTTGTAGCATATCAGCATATTCAGAGGCCAGGCTGAACAAAGCTTGGCTCCTGGTTGGCTGGTGTGAGAACATGGAAATCCTTGATTAGCCCTCTGCAAGCCAGCTTCAAAAGGACCATAGCTGACAACATGATTGATAAATGTCCTGCTAAAAAAGATCAAAGGATCAAAAGGCATTGAAGATACATAGACATGATACATGGACAATGCTGCCCCAAGAGGCCAATACAGCAGGACGGACAGCCTCGTGGCTCTCTGTTATCATTTTGAGCCCAACCGAGGAGACAATATCTAGAGGACAGCCTTTGCGATAAGTATATGTGATGTTCTGTTATATGCTTTGTAATATCTTCCTTTAGTGTTTATTAGCATATTCCTATTTTCTTGGGAAATAAATAAGACATTGTTTTATTAAGCAGTATGTTTGTCTTCGTAGCTAACCTTATATTATACTATCAACAGTAACATGTGATCAGAGTTTTAATAGACTAGCTAATTATAGGAGTAGACAAATGAATACATTTATGGAATAAATATGACCACCCTCGAATAATAGTTAGTGTAAAACTTTATCCAATTTCAGCTTTATTTCAGCCTGGTTAAGGGTATACCCTGGTATGACAATCCCTAATATGGAATTATCCCGGCATCAGGTTTAACCACTTCAATACCCAGCCATAGTCAAATGACGGCCACAGATGGGATCTCCCATCCTGGGTGGACGTCATATGACGGCCTCGGCTTTCCGCCGCTACTGGCTCCGCAGAGTGGCGATCGGGGTTCCGTTGTGTCCCTTGGGACACAGCCATTCCCCGATGGGGGTATTAAAGCGGCCGTGGTGGGTGGCGGAGCGTCGGACCTGTCACTATGCAGAGCGTCGTGCACGGTGTCTGCGCGTGCCTCCAGTGCCACGCAGAGCGGTGATCGGGGCTGAGGCTTTTTCCTTGGATACAGCTCAGCCCTGATCACTGTAACCAATTAGAAGGCTCTTCACCACATGACCGGCTGTGTCCAATCACAGCCGGTCACTAATGTAAACAAAACACACAGCATAACTGCTGTTGCTGGGTTCTCCTCTTCACACACCGATCCAGTGTGAGGAGGAGATCAGCTAACAGTGAGTTACCTATTACATATATGTACTACTGTGCCCAGATTGCCCATCCTAAATAAAGAGTACATGTCATCTGGAGTACCTGTCCATCAGGAGTACCTGTCCATAAGGAGTACTCGCCACCTCAGCACCTGCCACCAGAGTACCTGCCACCTCACCACCTGCCACCAGAGTACCTGCCACCAGAGTACCTGCCACCTCACCACCTACCACCAGAGTACCTGCCACCAGAGTACCCACCACCTCACCACCAGAGTATCTGCCACCAGAGTACCTGCCACCTCACCACCTGCCACCAGAGTACCCGCCACCAGAGTACCCACCACCAGAGTACCTGCCACCTCACCACCAGCCACCAGAGTACCTGCCACTAGAGTACCTGCCACCTCACCACCTGCCACCAGAGTACCTGCCACCTCACCAGAGTACCCGCCACCTCACCACCTGCCACCCGAGTACCCGCCACCTCACCACCTGCCATCAGAGTATCTGCCACCAGAGTACCTGTCACCTCACCAGAGTACCCGCCACCTCACCACCAGAGTATCTACCACCAGAGTACCTGCCACCTCACCACCTGCCACCAGAGTACCCGCCACCAGAGTACCCACCACCAGAGTACCTGCCACCTCACCACCAGCCACCAGAGTACCTGCCACCTCACCACCTGCCACCAGAGTACCTGCCACCTCACCAGAGTACCCGCCACCTCACCACCTGCCACCAGAGTACCCGCCACCTCACCACCTGCCATCAGAGTACCTGCCACCAGAGTACATACAGCCAGTCAGCCACTATGTCCAGAAAGGTGTACACCCTAGAAGAGGCATACCAAATACTCAGTCTGACCGATGAGAGCAACGGGGAGCTCTCACTGCTCAGTTCTGATTCCGATTCTGGTTCTGGTTTGGAATATGAGCCCCCCCGAAGGCAGCACATCAGGATCCAAAACAGAGGAGGAAGCAGTCCATCCAAAAAGACGATGGTCTGAACACCAGGCAGCTACCAGCAGTGCCAGCAGAGGTAGACCCCAGGAGGAGGGGCCCAGTACAAGCACTGCTAGACCCCAGGAGGAAAGGCCCAGCACAAGTGCACGCTAAAGAATTAGGACCTAAACCCAGCTTCCAGATGCCTTGGCAAACCCATTGTGGCTGCCTTCTACCACAGGGTCATTCATGATCCCCCCTTTTACAGCACAACCAGGTATGCAGATCAACACTGCAGGTTTTTCCCAAATGGATTTTTTAAATGTATTTTTCCCTGACGAATTGATTCAAGGCATTGTGGACAAAACCAATCTCTTTGCCCAAGAATTCATTGCAACCAACTCCAGCTATGCCCGCCCATTTGAATGGAGACCCCTAACAGTAGTGGAGCTAAAATTGTTTTTAGGCCTAACCCTCAACATGGGGCTTACAAAAAAAAAATGAAATGCATAAGTATTGGTCGACCAAACCCATCCACCATATGCCAATTTTTTCATTGGCCATGTCCAGGTCTCGATACGAAATTATAATGCGCTTCTTGCATTTCAGTGACAACTCACAGTGCCCCCCCCCCCCGAAATCACCCAAACTTTGACAAACTATATAAAAGTTCGCCCCTAATTAATTTTTTTTCCCAGAAGTTTGCCAAACTTTATATTCCTGACAAAAATATATCTGTGGATGAATCCCTGGTGCATTTCACAGGCAGGCTGGGAATCAAGCAATATATCCCCAGTAAGAGGGCGAGGTACGGCTTGAAGCTTAACAAGCTTTTTGAAAGCGCCGCCGGTTATGTGCACTCATTCTGCGTGTATGAAGGCAAAGATTCCCAGCTCCAGCCCCCTGAGTGTCCCTCGTACATGGGAATAAGTGAAAAAATTGTTTGGGAGTTGGCATTCCCACTCCTCCAAAAGGGGTACCATATTTACATGGACAACTATTATACTAGTTTTCCCCCTTCTCCACCACCTATATATAAAAAAAACTTTGGCCTGTGGTACAACAAGGAAAAACCGAAAGGGCTTCCCACAGTGTCTTGTCACCACAACCATTCAAAGGGGGGGAATCGACAAGCTTGAGGAACAAAGAAGTGTTGGCTGTGAAGTGGAGGGATAGGAAAGATGTGTACATCATGTCCACCAGCTACAATGACACCTCAGTGGAACTTCACAGAAGACGCGGTACCATTCGCAAGCCTTCCTGTATCACTGAGTACAATAAATACATGGGGTGTGGATTTAAATGATCAATTGTTGCAGCCCTATCTTTCAACAAGAAAATCCCTATTCTGGTACAAAAAAGTCGCAATTTACTTTTTTCATTTGGCCCTTTTAAATTCTTTCATCATCTACCAAAAATCAACAGAAACACCCACCATCTTCATAAAGTTTATTGAAGACATTGTCACTGCCCTGATTTATCAGCAACTATCCCCCCAGAAAGCATTCGCTCTGATTCTGTCAGCAGACTACATGAGTGCCATTTCCCAGACCATATTCCACCAACAGGATCCGGAAGACGACGCAAAAAAAAATGTTGGGTGTGCACCAAAAGAGGAATTAGGAAAGATACCAGCTTCCATTGTCCTGACTGTCCCTCCCAACCTGGCCTTTGCATCGGAGAATGCTTCAAGCGATATCACACTCTGGAAAATTATTAGCCCATATTTCTAATACTGCCATTTCCCCGTTTTCAATTTCTGTCCTGAATATTTCCTTTCCTCGACCAATCATATCATTGTCTTCCATGTGAAATGACCCTGGCCTGTTTCTTGACTATGCCTCTGCCTACCGTCTGCATTGTTTTTCCGCCATGTTTTTGCCTTTTACGTGAACTGACCCTGGACTGTATCGACTATGCCTCTACCTACCATCTATTTCTGCCTTTTACCTGCACTGACCTTGGCCTGTTGACCATGTTTTTGCCTGCCCCCTGGATTGATCTTTCACCCTGCTACACAGGGGTCTCACATGTGTGAGGGGATCCAGAATAGTGTTCGGAGTTCAGAAAACCAGTTTTTGGTTTTCTGTGTTCCCAGAACAGGGTCTGGTTGCCCGGAGGCTTCAAAGCGATTTGGGTGGGAGAAGCCTCTATCCCTGTCCCCATTCTTTCCTGACTGATGCCCTAAGCTTGATGGTACTGCCTGCTCCCTGGACAAATACTCTGGATGTGCTGACCATACCTCTGCCTGCTGCATGTACTAACTATGGACAGTATTCCTGTCTGCTGCATGGATGATCCTTTGATCCTTTTGCTGCTGCTGACCACATCCCTGCCTGCTATCTGGACCAATGCTTTGGCTGTGCTGACATCTCTACCTGTACTGACTATTCCTGCCTGCTGCCTGTTTTGCTGTTGCTGTCCATGTTCCTGCCTGCTGCCTGGACCGATGCTCTTCTCTGTGGACCATTGCACTACTAAAACCGCAGGTAATCTTTTCTTTACCCTTTACTCAGCAGAATGTATTTTGGTTTGTAATTGGTATGTACAGTACATGCTATGTGTTAGAAATATGAAGGGCCTTCAACAATGTGATAGGTTGGCAGGAATTTGTGTGTAATGTATGCTCCTAGAACAACTGACAGTGCTAATTATGCCTCATAGATTATACATTGGGGTGTTAGCTTTCCAAAACGGGGTCATTTTGTGGGCGTTTCCATTGTCCTGGTGCTCCAGGGCCTTCAAAATTGTAATAGGTGGTTGAGAAATGAGATGTGTAATTTATGCCTGTAGAACACCTGACAGTGCTACTTCAATGTTGGGCCTCTGTATGTGGCCAGGCTGTGTAAAAGTCTCACACATTTGGTATCACCATACTCGGGAGGAGTAGCAGAATGTATTTTGGGGTGTCAGTTTTGCTATGCACATGCTATGTGTTGGAAATATCTTATAAATGGACAACTTTGTATTAAAAAAATGCGTTTTCATTTTTTTCCCACATATTCCAAAAACTACTGGAAAAAAATGAACCGTTCAAAAGACTCAATACGCCTCATAGATTATACGTTAGGGTGTTAGCTTTCCAAAATGGGGTTATTTTGTGGGCGTTTCCATTGACCTGGTGCTCTAGGGCCTTCAAAAGTGTGATAGGTTGTCATCAAATGAGATGTGCAATTTATACTCGTAAAACGCCTGATGGTGCTAGTTGGATGTTAGACCTCTGCATGTGGCCAGGCTGTGTAAAAGTCTCACACATGTGGTATCACTATACTCAGGAGGAGTAGCAGAAATGTATTTTGGAGTGTCAATGCAAGTATGCATGTGCTGTGTGAGAGAAATAACTTGTTATGACAATTTTGTGCAAAAAAAAAAAATAAATAAATTTCCAAGAATTGTAGGAAAAAATTACAACTTCAAAAAACTCACCATGCTAAATACCTTGGAATGTCGGCTTTCCAAAAAGGGGTCATTTGGGGGGTATTTGGTATTTGCACTTTCCTGGCTTGTTAGGGCCTCAAGAAATGAGATAGGCCTTCAGTACATCAGGTGTGATTAGATGTGATAATTTTTCAATGATTTGCACCATAGCTTGTAGATTATATAACTTTCACAGAGACCAAATAATATACACTAATTTGGGTTATTTTTACTAAAGATATGTAGCAGTATACATTTTGGCCCAAATTTATGAAGAAAAATTACTTATTTGCAAAATTTTACAATAGAAACTAAAAAAAGTGTTTTTTAAAAAAAAAAAATTCTCTCTTTTTTCGCTTATATTACAAAAAATAAAAAAAACAGCGGTGATTAAATACCACCAAAAGAAAGCTATGTTTGTGAGAAAAAAATGATAAAAAATTGGTTTGGGTACAGTGTAGCATGACTGAGTAATTGTCATTCAAAGTGTGAGAGTGCTGAAAGCTAAAAATTGGTCTGGGAAGGAAGGGTGTATAAAAGCCCTGTATTGAAGTGGTTAATGAGCGCTAGATGGAAATACGTTAGTAGCGTTGGCATATCTCATCAGTCATACATTACCGCTCCGGTTGGAGACTCTGATTTAGTCCTCAAAGTAGCGCAGCTCGGAATTAACCATGTCTCCTTGTCTCATGTGGGTGTCATCTGAGAGATCAGTGCTTGTAAGCCATATAGCCTCCACTTCTCCCCATATAGGGGCTGATGTAGGTCTGTGGAAATCGATCCTTCACTGCCTTCCCTCTGCCCATCAAGTGGAACAATAACCCAGCTGTTTCCCAAGAGGTTCGCCAACACAGCGGGGGATGCCATTATAGCATGGCGTCCGGGTGGAAATGACGTCAATGCGTTTCATAATGGTATTGCGTAGCTTCGTCTGGACTTTAGAGCGGCGTACGAGGGATCCTTTTAACATCATTCATCCCTGGAACGTCCCGCCCTTACTGAAGAATAGTCTTAAAGGAGATACACATCTAGTGAAAGTAATTGGATTTGTGTCTCTTGTTGAGCTCAAACATCCACTCAACCATTTTAACAGCTTCTCTAAAGAATTTTTGGTCTCTGGGTACGTGGTGTATGGTGGGTATTATCCATGTGTCCACATCAAAATCAAATGTCCAATTATTCAAAATGTCTTATTGTTTCATAATCAAACAAAATCAAAGTATTTAGATATGTATAAGAGGAAAATGGGACATGATTTTGTGGAGACCACACGAAAACAGCAAACCCCCAAACAACAGAAACAGACAGGGACTGGAGTGTAGGCAGGGGTGGTACTCGGACAAGAAGCCAGAGGAACCAGAGGGACCACTAATTGAGAGGACTAGAGGAGTAGATATGACAGTGATCAATCTATCTAGTTTTCCCCTTGCCACTAGACATACCAATTTGTTACAGCATGGTATGTCATTCTCCCCTACCAATCTTATGGACGAATTTAACATCTATAAGGATGTAACACTCTTTCTCCGCAAAGTATTCCTATGTTTTCTACATACGAATAGTGCAGTTGCCAATGAGGAGATAGGTAATTCTGACAGCAAAGATGAAGAGATTCTAGAAACCCTAAAATTCCTTGCTGGAAGAAAATAAAGAAATGGAGGAACACATAGGACCACAAAAAAAGACAATCTATGCTCAACTTTAAGTCCAAAAGAATGTCACTATTAAATAAAAACAAGTGGTTAAGTCTTTTTTTTAGACATGGTAAAATTGGACCTGGGAAGAGTGGATTGGGAAACAAAAGGAAAGGACAACTTATCCCCAGATGAACGCAGGGCAATTAGAGAACTATCGGAATCATAATAAATTGTCATCAAAAGAAGTGATAAGGGTGGGAATGTCATCCTTTTGGATGAGATTAAATATGAGATAGAAGTCAATCGACTTCTGGGAGATGAAAGAACTTATAGGAAATTAACTTATGACCCCTTTCCGAAATTGATTAAGGACTTAAACAGTAACTTAAACTTGCTGGGGAGGCAGGTCTCCTTAGCAAACGTGAATTGGAATACCTCACGGTCAAAGAGTTTAATGTACCTAACTTTTATATCATCCCCAAGGTGCATAAATCCCTGGAAAATCCACCAGGGAGACCCATAGTCTCAGCAGGGCCTCCATAGTCGCAAAGGGCCCTTGGAAAGAACAGGGAGATACCTTGATAACATGCTAAAAGAGATGGTGAACAACTTGAAATCCTATGTAAAGCATACAGGCAATGTCTTGATACGGATCTCTGAAATCAGAATGTAGGAGGAAATATGGCTTGTAGGCATAGATGTAGAGTCTCTCTACACCTCAATCCCACTTGAATGGGGGATAAAGGCTGTTGAGACTTTTCTCCAAAGACATTTTCCGTAATATGGACGCCAAAATGAGTTCCTGTTGACCTATTGACTTTTGCTTTGGACAACAATTTTTTTCAGTTCCTCTCCAGGTTTTACCAACAGACCAAAGGTACCTCCATGGGAGCCCTATGGGCCCTGCCATATGCATGCCTGCATTTGGGGCTATGGGAGGAGGACCTGGTCTACACCTCGCCAATGTACATGGTACATCGACGATGTGCTAATGGTCTGGAGAGGTGACATCAGGTCACTTAAGGAATTTATAGGAGCATTGAATGAGAATGACCGAAACATTAAACTTGCATGTCTCTGACTGTGAGTGGATCTCCTTTCTCAATCTTTTGATCAGCATTGAGGATTTTGCTCTGGTGACCTGTACATATCATAAAGAGACATTGACAAACACGCTACTAAAGGGAGGACAGCCACTACCCTAAATGGCTTAAAGACGGTATACCGACAGGCCAATTCCTCGACAAAAGTGCAATTGCTCGAGCGTGATGGATTACAGACAGGAGAGTGATGAACTTTACAAGCGATTTCGTGAGAGGGTTACTCCCACAAGCAACTCAGAAGGGCAAAACGGAAGGCAGCTAGCCGGAACTGTTCTGACATTCTAAAGAAGTCACCCAAATCTGTAATACAAGAGCCAGGCCCCATGAGAATAACAACCCAATAGGGGATGCAGTGGGATACAGGGAAATACTTCAAAAGCATTGGGGGATACTTACTAGTACACCAGGAATAGCCCAAATAGTGGGACCAACCCCAAAGATGGTAGCTAGAAGGGCCAGAAACTTGGGCAACACCCTAATACATTCTGAATAAACAAAAACTATGGACATGTTCCCCTGTGGGCACTGCCAGGTTTGCTTGTATGTTCACAGAACGGCAACCTTTCATGACTCACAAATGAAACTTAGGAATCTTATCAACTGTGCTCCAACTAAATTTATTTACATGCCAACATGTCTCTGTAACAAGATCTACATTGGGAAAACCAAACGCCAGTTGAGAATACGTCTGGGCAAACACATGAGGGAAATCATTGAAAAGAACCCTGATAAACCCGTGGCGAGACACTTTGCACAATTCCACAAAGGCAACCTGACAGGAATGAGGTGAAGGGTATATACTCTCTTAACCTTCCACCAAGGAGGGGTGATTTTGACCAGATCCTCCTCCAGAAAGAAAAATGGTGGATTTATAGATTAGTTTCCCTCATGCCTCTGTGGCTCAACAATGAACTGAAATTTACAGTCCTTTCTTGAGACCTAGGACACTGATTTTAGGATCCCAATATTGATATATATTGTCTCTGTTAACTATTTCATTAATGTTCTGTCCTGTGTGTGACCTGTGGGAACCCCTATGTCTCCACTCTGATTTTGCTTGATTATGAAACAATAATGCCCTGTACACACGATCGGACATTGATCGGACAACAAAATCCATGGATTTTTTACGACGGATGTTGGTTTAAACTTGTTTTGCATACACATGGTCGCACAAAGTTGTTGGAATTTCCGATCACCCAGAACGCGGTCATGTACACCATGTACGATGAGACTATATAAGGGCAGTTCAGAACCAAGGGCGGCACCATTTGGGCTCCTTTTGCTAATTTCGTGTTAGTAAAAGTTTGGTGAGAGACGATTCGCGGTTTTTCAGACTCGTGGCTTTCAGATCATTTTCTGCTGTTCAGTTTGTGCTTGTGGGTTTGTATCTGGTCTTCAGTACATGCAGCAAGTACAATTGACTTGTCATTGGGTTCTTGCATTCGTTACTGATTTTCAGGTCGCTCTTCGCAGGCCTTGCTGTTCTTCAGTGCGTTCTGTTACTTCATTCTGAGCAGCCGACCATTTTCTAGCCATGTTGTGTATACGTACTCCTCGTAGAGTTCGTGCTGTGCGGGGGCTTGGTGTTGGGGTCCTTACCTCGACACAAGCCCAGTCCATGAACAGGGTGGGGAGGAGTTCATGGACCAAGAATTGGTTGCTCCAGCGTGACCAGTTCTGCCATATGCCTTTGCTCCATGAGATCCGTGAGAATAATCCTGACAATTTCAGGAACTTTCTCCGGATGACAGACCCCGTATTTCACTGTTTGTTGGCTTTGCTGACCCCTATATCAGCAGGCAGGATCCCTAGCAGAGGCTAGTCGCCACCCTGCAGTACTTGGCGACGGTGAGAAGCCTGCAGGACCTCAAGTTCTTGACAGCCATCTCCCCCCAGGCTCTGGGGATCATTATCCCAGAGACCTGTTCTTCCATCATCCAGGTCCTACAGAATGAGTATATTAAGGTAAGATTTTTATCCTTAAACATCAGATTTTATTGTATTTAATGTTTGATAGTGTATTGTATTTATTTCCTCATTCCCTAATTACCATGATTGTAATATGCTGTGAATGTCCCCTTTGTTCTCATGCATGCTGGATTTTAATCAATTATTTTTTTTCCTTCATACATACTTGCTTTCACTTACCTCCCCAGCATGCTCTCCTGGGCCTATATTCACCTTGTGTAGTTACTTAACAATGTATTTTGTCAGCTCCATAGTAGTGCTATACCCAACCCCCCCCTAAAATGTTAAAAATTGCGATGTGTGTTTGAAATTCAGGCAGAGTGCCAGAGGCTTTTTTTGGGGGTCCCAAAATCATTTGGAACCCTCCCTTCCCACCAACTGCTAACTCAGCTGATACCAATCCTCTATCTGTAGACTTTGCCAAACCAATACACACTATACCTACCTCTTTTGTGGTCAGATTTATGGATGAATTCCCCAAAGCATGTAGTGCAAGGGCCGGCCTGAATACTTTTAAATGGTACTGTTTGAAGTTTTTGTATCTTATTATCTTGATAGGTAATAGCAGAATATAAAAATGTGCTCAAATGTGTACAGTGTGTATTTATCTCTTTGTATTATGACACTTCTTACCTGTCCAGTGGGCTGCCAATAGTGTAAGTAAGGAGGGGCTGGCCAAAGTAACACACATTATTTAGGCAATCATCTCTCAATGAAGTGGAGAGGGTTCCCTGTCCAAAACATATCCCCCCTCGTAAAATTCACAAAATGACCCATGAGAGGGGGGGGAATCTGATAGATGGACCTTATACCTTTGTCTTTAAATACTCCTTAAAATAAATGTAATACTGATGTTGGCCAAGAATGTTTGTGTCTAATCTGCTTTCCATGTTTATGTGCAAAATGATTAAGTTTTTTTCTTGTTTGACTCCACAGTTTCCTTCCAACCCACAGGAATGGCAGACTGTGGCCTCCCACTTTGCCCAGCAGTGGGACTTTCCTAACTGCGGAGGGGCAATTGATGGGAAACACGTCCACATCATCCCACCACCCAACTCGGGGTCATACTATTACAACTACAAGGGGTTCAATAGTATTGTGATGTTGGCGGTGGTGTCGGCTACTTATGAGTTCCTGTATGTGGACGTGGGGAAGAATGGCCGGATGTCAGATGGTGGAGTCATCACTCAGATGGAGTTCTACAGGCATCTCCAGAATGGCAGCTTGGACTTGCCACCTCCAGAAGACGGCGGAAGGACTTCCATTCGTCTATCTTTGCGGATGAAGCATTTGCGCTGGGGGGCCATCTTATGCGGCCATTCCCTATAAGGACCCTCACACCCGACCAGAGGGTTTTTAATTACCGGCTGGCCAGAGCCAGAAGAGTGGTGGAGAACATGTTTGGAATCATAGCCAGCCAGTTCCGCCTATTTCTTACACCCATACACGTGGCGGAGTATAAACTCAATCATATTATCCTGGTGTGCTGTGTTCCACACAACTTTTTACGGCAACATTCTGCCAACTATGCTGGCTCAGTTGGGCCTGAGGTCAGAATTCTAAATGAAACAACACTGACGGCGCTTGAAAGTGGCCGTCCTGGCTTGCCCCCCGAGTGCCCGTGAGGTCCGTATAAGATACATGGAATACTTTACAGGTAGGGGGGCACCGATATGCCAGACAATGTCTGAGACATTTTTTAAATATAAAACAAATTTTAACTACTAAAATATTTGCTGACATTTACTGCTTGTCTTTCTTTTAGCTGACCTTGACTGAAATTTGGGGAGTCCTGAAAATGACGTGATTGGGTAATATTAGAAAGCATTGTTGGGTGTTATTTACTAAAGGCAAAGACACTTTGCACTACAAGTTCACTTGAGACTGCACTGAAACTGCAAATATGGATTTGCCCTTAGGAACTAACCCCCATTGTCACAGAAACCACCAATTTTACCACACAAAAAATTTACAAGTATTGAAAGAAGAATCCACACATTCTTGATTAACAATCTTTTTAATACAAGCACAAACACATGTGCATTTATCAAAGGTTTTTAAAACAAACCAACATGTTTGTTGTATAACAACTTTTAGGGTCACATTAATAAAAGTAGAAATGTCCATTTAAGGTAAAACAGTCATGTTTAAAACCAACAAGAAATACACAAATCTGGAACTTACAAAGTACAACTTTGTTAGAAATTCAAGGCAATATCAGACAGAGTATTTATAAACTGTGTTTGATATTGTGTTCAGATGGGGTGAAGTCACCCCTGGAAAAGCCAAATTTTGAAGATGCACACAAATTGCCGAATGTCAACATGTGCTAGCTGCCATCATGGGGGATCAAGGGACGTGTTTTGTGGGTGCAACCCCTTCCTCTCAGCTACTTTATTATTGAGGAAGGGATTGCACCCACAAAACACATACATTGATCTCCCGTGATGGCAGATAGCACATGTTGACACACTGTGTGCATCTTCAAAATCTGGCTTTGACACTATGTAAAAAAAGTGCAACAATTTTTTGTGGCAAAAATGCAAACTACATTAGGGATTTCGAGGGGGTTTTAAACTCTCCCTAAAACATCAATGGTATTCCTCATTTTGTTTTTAACATCATTGATGTTTTTCTGGATGTTTTCCAAGTCCCTATTACACCCCATGATCTCCCCGATCAGGATCTGGGCACTCTCACTGGTGAAATGTCCTTCATCCACCACATCACGATCACCTAAAAATATATAAAAAAAAAAAACCCACCACACCATGTATTATAAATATGCCGGCATCCATCTCTTACCTGAGCCTGTGGTCGCAGACACTCACCTGTTGTGGTGACAATTTCCATCACATCTCCCTCCTCCTCCTCCTGTTGACTTTGGGGGATTTCCACTTCCTCATGGTGTGGGGGACTGTGGTCTCCTCTGATGAGTGGTGTCCTCAGAGTCTTTTCTCCCCTATGTAAAAGACACCCCTATAGTATACACTGGAGCACCTGTGTGGACCCCCTAATAAAAAGGGTATTCTGGTGACCCACACTAGTGCTCCAGCGTCCAGATGTGTAAACAGCTGCTGAGTGTCCTCTCCTTACACAGAATCTAGTTTGCTTTTCATTCTAGTTACCAACCCATTTAAACACCAACATTATTTGACGAGAACTAGGCTTGCAAAAATGTATTCAAATGCATATGTCCAAAACATTGTGTTTTCTATGCCAAACGAACAATGTTTCATACGAATGAATATTGTGCCCATGAACATGAAAGTTGCCATTTTAAACTGTACAACAGTTAAGAAAAACACATGGAGCAGCATGAACGTTAGAAAAATAAAGAATAGGAACACAGCACAACTACTTACTTTTTTGCAGCACTCTCCTGATCCTTCTGTACTGCTCGTGACCCCCTAATTTGAGGTCTGACCACCGCTTCCTGAGTTGATCTTTCGATCGTCATACCCCAAAATCCTTCTGCAGACTCTTGACAACTTTCGCCATGATCTTGGCCTTTCTGACATTGGGGTTGGGGTAAGGTCCATAGTCAGCCCTCTTCATGATGTCCACCATCTCCAACATCTCCCCAAAGGACATATTTGATGCCTTAAATAGTCTCCTCTGGGATCGGGATGTTTCTGGCTCTGGGCTTTCCTTCTCCTCCTCCTCGTTGCTGTAATTACATGAACATAAAGTGGTGACCGGGACTTAATGGAAAGAGACACCTTGCCCACATCCCTATATATAGATACACAATAGGGAATTTCCTCTTGGTGGGACTTTAAAGGGCAGGAGTCTCAAAACAATATATCAACAAAATATAGAAAAAATGTATATGTTTATTAGTCAATAAGTTAAAATGGACATAACAATCGATAAAACAAAGAAAAAACGGATGCTAAGATTCCAATGATGATGATACAGCAATAGTGTAAGACAGATTCACAAAGATACACTTATCCCCACAAAAACTGTTTCAGCAAGAGGGAAGCTGTAGAGACCGACGCGTTTCAAGGTTTTATCAGTGTTGAGACCTCTTCTTCAGGGGCTGGTAGTGAGATACTTTATCTGTCTAAAGACATTTTATAAATAAAAAGGTATATATAAATGAAGGAAAAATGAACAATGAAGATCAAAGAGCAAGATGAACAACACCGTTTAGACCAAACATAGCACATTATTCCATATCTACATGACATAAACATCACAGTACTATATAAAGAGAGGTTCTAACCATGTTATTCCTTGATCAGCATCCTATAGCATCCAATTTAAAAACTTTAAAGGGATAGACTGGTTTGCCAATGGGGTTCAAGAACTGAGAAGCCTCTGCTGTCACTAAGGGACTGAATGTGTCCTACACCTAGGACACGACACAAAGGGCGTCCCGCCCACCAGCTGGCGACACTTTTAATGTTGACAGTCGTAAAGGTGTGGTTGTTCACTAAAAGAGAGGACAGTATATATGGTGTAGAAAAACATGTCCCATACAAGGGAAAAAGGAAAAAGAAGAAAAAACAAGCGGAGTGATGTCTAATTAGACTCACACCTACTAAGAGTTTTTACGGATATATATATATATATATATATATATATATATATATATATATATATATATGTATAGTTGATACATACCTGGCCGTGCATGTATAGGGTAGTTAGCCCCCAATAACAGGCTAAAGTGAGGGTGTCTCAAAAGGTGCTGTCTGGTCTAAGCACCAAAGAAGGGGCACCAAGGCAGCCTCTGCAATCAGTGGCTATAATCAAAACGAAAAAGAAAAGAAAATAAGTATGGGCTCTCTAACCAAGCTAAATTAAGCATAGCAAGTAGAGGCTAATGATAGCTGAGGATCAGCGCATGGAGAATTCTCCTTATGCATGAACCGGCATCCCTGTGCTCTGCATGTAAAATATGTGCTGGGCTTCAGGGGTCATTGCTATCCATATGTTGTGTACAGGAGAGCGATATGGCTTACCTCTGGAGGCTTGAACAGCTACAGCATACCATCCGACGCCCACTCCGGCATGGAGTGAGGCGTCTCCATTTGTGATTTAAATGGTGCTGCTCATTACGATCAGATGTCTCACAGCTGACTGGGGGCAGCGTCATCGCCGGTGGGCGGGGCAACCCTCAGAGCCCCCGGCGCGCAGGCCAGCCCCCAAACCCCACACATGAATACCAGCCAAGGAAAAACATACGTCACATCCTGGAGACAACAGGATTCGTGCTGGGAGGGAGCTGACGTCCGCGTCAGCGACCCGCAGCGTGCCGATCGCCATGGTAACGAGATAAACGATCTCGGCAATAGGCGATCAAGAAGAGAGGGCCAAACGCTGCCAAGTGAATATGGCACTATTGGCCCCCGTGCGCCGAGTGGGGTATCCAGGTGCGGACCAAACGATCCCCCAGACCTGTATCGGCCCAGAGTCCAAACCCACTATGGCACCAAAGCAGATGACAAGAACTAAATAGGAGGAGAAGGGGAGAGAATGCACAGACGAAATTGTGCTGTGATATCAGAGGCATGTGGCAACAGAACATTGGGAAACAGGAGAGAAACAAATGCTTATTAATATTAACCATTGCAACAAAGGTATATAATTGATTAACATTATAGTGTCTAGAGTCTATCTCCATCCTTATTCTCATACCAATCTAATGATGTTGAACAGAATCTGACCGGACAGTAGTTGAGGGGGCATTTATGGAAGAGCCGGGCGGTCCTCCGAATCGCATAAAATACAATCGGGTCTGTATTAGCAAACATTTTTACAGAAAGTGGGGGGTATGCACCCCAGGGGGGTCCCATTTGGATCCCCCCGAGGTGAAGCCCTCTAGAAAGGGTCTGTAGGAGGTAGCATCATTAAGGCCAGGTGCCCTAGTGGCTTGAAGACGATAAATCCACTTCTGCTCCTTTTGTAGTAACGTTTTGTTCCAGTCCCCACCCCGTAGTCCTGGGTGAACATGATCCAAGATCACGAAGGATACTTTGGGAAAAATACCCGCATGAAAGTTGGAAATGTGTCTACCCAGTGGTAAACTGGGGTTGCATGTTTTCATTGAGACGATGTAGCGATATGCTCGCCGCCAAAATTCCTGATTTGTCTTGCCCACATAATAACATGCGCAGTCACACATTAGTAAATACACCACCCCAATTGTTCTGCAATTTGCAAAATGCTTTGGTGTGTGTTTTTGACCATCAGGTAATCTAATATTTGGCTTGACATTCATGAATTGGCAGTAAGGACAACCGCCACAGCGAAATGTCCCAGGACTTTTACATGGATCCCATTTGCCCGCACTGCCGCCTATGTATTCTGGCTACCAGATTGTCCCTAATGGATCTCGCTCATCTAAAGGTGAACGATGGTTTATCCTGTACATAAAGGCCAATAGTGGGATCTAGTTTGAGGACATGCCAATATCGTTCCACAATGCTTTTAATCCTAGCATGTTGATTCGAAAATTTTGTAATTATGCGGATTGGATTAGTTTGATTCTTTTTGGCTTCCGTCTTGAAAATAAGCTTGTGTCTGGTTTTGGAGCAGGCACGTTTAAAGGCCTTCTTCAGGCATTTTTTTGAGTACCCACCTGCCAGGAGTCTCCCTATCAGCAAGTCGGCCTCCTGCTTGAAGACCTCATCGCTGGTGCAGTTCCGCCTGACACGTAGGTACTGGCTATAGGGAATTGAGCGAATCAGCGGTTGTGGATGAAAGCTTGTGGCATGTAATATAGAGTTGCCAGAAGTCGGTTTACGATATAGCAAACTGTTAAGTGAGCCAACAGATTGTTTGTGAATGGTTACATCCAAGAAAGTGATGTTCCATTCATGAAAAGTCATAGTGAAAGTGAGATTAAATGGGTTATTGTTCAATTCCTACAAGAAACTCTGAAGATTTTCAGGGGTACCCTCACAGACAAGAAAAATGTCATCAATATAATGACGCCACATTACCACCTTGCCCATGTATGGACGTGTGGATTCTGACTGTCTTAGCATGCTCTCCCATTCCCCCAGGTACAGGTTGGCATACGATGGGGCACAGGATGTCCCCATTGCAACCCCCTGTACCCCCTGTACCTGTACCCTGTACCTGAAAGGTGTTCTTGTCTCTGAGGAACTTTTTGTACTTCTTGATCAAGATCTCTCTGTTATAGTGTTCAAGATGCTCATTAAGGCTTTTGTCGTACTGTTCAAAAAGTGCATGATCTTTAAATCCTATTAATTGTTTGTTCAAGAGTTCCAACTCCTTCTCTATGTCAGTTAATTTGCGTTGGTATTCGTCCATTAGTAGGGACATCATACCAGTTGAACATTTTGAAAGATTTTTTTCCCATTCATGCTTGAAGTTAACACTCATATCCTCAAGATTGGGAAAAATTTGAATACGCAACCCAAAAGGGTTCATCTCATTCCTAATATACTCTTTAAATGAGTGGATATGCCAATGGTACGAAGATTTTTTCTCTAAAGTCCTTCTAAGATTCATGAACACTGATGACAGTTCCGTGTCTCTCTGTTCCTTCTGTACAAAATTCCTATACAGTCCTTTCATCATAGTATCCCAATTGGAACTCCTCCTCCTCGTTGGTGTAATTATCACGCACCTGCTGTGTCTCCGCCATGTGCTCTTCCCCCACTGCATCCAACGATATGGGGCGGGGAATAGACTAGAAAGGACGTCGGGGGTGAGCGGAGTTTCACGCATGCGCAGTGTATATAAAGCATAACATGCGTGCGTAGTACGTACGATCTGTGAGCGGAGAAAGGAGTATCGGAGGCGCCGATCATGATAACGAAGGTAAGATTTAAAATTGGGCCTATACTGCTTCTAGATTGAGGCCTCTATTGGAACAAGATTAGGAGACTTTAGCCTGACATTGGTGTTTGTCTTGTGTTCTGTCTTGCAGAGAAAATGGATATCTTGAAGGATCAGGAGTTTCTCAGCATATTCATAGATATGTTCAGGGAGCTGCCCTGTCTGTGGCAGGTAAACCACCCTGATTATAAGAACCAAACAAAGAGGAAGGCAGCGCTGGGTAAATTGCTTGAAATTGTGAAGCCGGTGATCCCCACGGCAGACATCACCTATTTGAAGATCCTAATTGGTGGCATGAGGAGCACAAGAAGGTCCAGGATTCCAAGAGATCAGCAGCTGCAGATGACATTTATGTCCCCAGGCTCCAGACTATGACAGACTGCATTTTCTGGCAGGTCAGACTGAACCCAGGCCAGCAATCTCCACTCTTCCTTCCACCCTTCCTTCCACCTCAGCTGAGGCTTCTGACGTCCAACCTGGGCCTTCCAGGCAGCAACATGTGGTGGAGCCCAGCTTGAGCCAGGTATAGCATTCTTCAAAATATTTCTGGTTGTCAAATTAACGATGTTAAATATATGTTACTTTGGAGTACTAATTTCTGATTGTGATTGAAAGTCTCAGCCAGGAGGTGGCCGGGCCAAGTAGGCTGCCCGAAACCCAGGTCCCTCCCCTCTGCCTTCAAAGAAAAAGTGGAAGGAAGAGGAGTAACCTGGAGGAGGCTGCAATAGGCCTATTTTGGAAGGCTACTGAGGCCCTCAGAACACCCCACAGTGTGGAATCCTCCTCCTCCCCACTACTATACTACACTGTCCACTACACTGACTACTATACTGTCCACTATACTACAGTGACCACTATACTGTCCACTAAACTACACACTATACTATACTGTCCACTATACTACACTGACCAATATACAGTACTGTCCACTACACTACACTGACCACTATACTACACTGACCACTACACTGAGAACTACACTACACTGACCACTATACTGTCCACTATACTACACTGACCACTATACAACACTGACCACTATACTGTCCACTACACTACACTGACCACTATACTGTCCTGCCTACAGTCTTCCTATACTGACACTACATATACAGCGCCTCTCTCCCCCCCGTATTTACCCATTCCTCACCTTCTTGTCCTGCGTCAGTCCTGAGGATAGGAGGAGGAGGAGAAGACAGTGGCCCCGGCGGCTCACACTTTCCAGTGCTTGTCTTCCCCGCGCTCTGGCCGCCTTGTTCATTGTTTCCTGGCGCACTGTGATTGGGCGTATGGGGGTCATGTGCAGAGGCGGGACTTCAGGAGCAACCGTGATCGCGGATAGGCCAGCCCCACGCTGCACATGACCCCCATAAGCCCAATCACAGGGCGTCAAACACTGAACATGGCGGCCGGATCGCGGGAGACACAGGAAATTAAAATTAGGAGGAGGCAGCCAGTAGTGACACTACTGGCACGAAATTGCACCCCCCTAAATGTCACACCTGGGGCCACGACACCCCCACACTACACAACTGAGAGGAACAGATTCTTGATCTTTAGCAGCAGATCTGACTTTATGTGACTCATCTAGCACTGGGGATATGATCTCTGACCAAGCTTGTAGCAGAGGGTGAACTAAAGTCAGTTTGTCTCTCCCTTGCTCAATTAAACAGTGCACAGCAGCAATACAATACAACACCATCTGTTGTGAATAGGCTGAATACTGCTGGAAAAAATAACCTGCACAATGTTTCAGCAACCATCCCAAAAATCCAGCCTGGTACATAGTATATGGGGGGTGAAAACATAATGGCCATGAGAGATAAAGTGAAATAGTAGCTCAGAACAGACCTGAATCAAAGATTGTACTTCACTAAAGGAAAATCTGCCCTCAACAGCTAAAGCATGTGCTGTCAGAATGCTTCCCAACAGCTTTTCCTCAGTGAGATCCTGCCAAAGTGAATGACAAATTCTTATCCTCTACTGCAATTTGCACATGGCAAATAACCTTCACTCTAAGCATCTTGACAAAGGAAAAGCAAAAATCCAAAGCAACTGGCTACCAGTTCCCAAGTGTAGCCAATCTGGTCATTCGTGGGCATCATGATTATGTCAGGAATCAGCAGCTAAGGAGAACAGACACAAAGTTATACAATTGAACTGAGACCAAACAATCAAAGTATATATCTTTAAGGTGATATTTACAGTTACAACCAGCAAACCATGAACACAGCAAACAAACATGAACAACCCCAAAGACAAACAAGAGCCAAACCCCCAATGCACAAGAACCAGAATAACTAATAAACCTAACTACTAATGAAATACAAATATATACAATATACTGCTAAGGGTACAGGAAATGCAGGGATGTGAGGTAAAGGAGATCAAGGCTGGGAACTAAAGCAGGAGCTAGGCAGAGGGGGCAAGAGCAAGGCTGTCACGTACCTGGTGATGGAGCCTGATATGCAGAGGACGGCCTTTCTTACAACTCTGACTTGGAGCCCCTGATAGAGCTGACAGGAAGCACCGAGATGCAAAGTCGCACGGGTGCCTGGCGGGATCGCTGAACCTGGAGCTGGATCGGAGCACTCAGCCGGGCTGTAGAGGTGTCTGTAGGAATCCCAGAGCAGTGGTAGGCAAGTAGCTGGAGTGAGTAGACAACCGGTCTTCACAGGCAGAAGTGCGGGTGCAGCAGAAGGGATGATGGCACCTTCGAGGCTGAAGAGAAGGCAGGTACAGGCAGGCCGGGTCATACACAAACGGGCATGTCAGGAACAGAGGCTGAAGCGGAATCAAATTACAGGCCAGGTCGTCAGCAGACTGGCAGCAAAGTGACAGAAGGAGCAGGCAGATGCAGAGTAGAGGACAAGCCGGGGTCGGATGCAGGCAAGAAACAGGAACGTCAGCAAGCCGGGTCACAACAGGAACGGAAGTCAGGTAGGTAATTGCAGGATACACAGGGAACGCTGTAGAGCAGACAGCACTGAGTCTGGAAACTGACTGAGTTTAAGTAGCCTGTTTGGGTGTTAAAAGCTGTCACAGGGTGTGTGTGCACCAATGGCATGCTGACAGGGGCAGAGGTAACAGGTCATCTTCTTCGGCAGCCATCTTGGGTGCTGGCATGCCCTTCCTGACAGGCAGAGGTAACAGGTAGTCTTCTTCGGCAGCCATCTTGGGTGCTGGCATGCCCTTCCTGACAAAGGCAGAGGAGTACAGGATGGATCTGGCAATTAGGAACAAACTGGTAGCAAGGAAGGGATCAGAATCATGACATACTGGGGGAAGGGAGGAGCAGTCTTAAGTAGCCCCCCTGCAGCTGAACACTAATGTGCCTGATTACAACAGCCTGCTGGCTCCTGGGGGACAACTGCTGGTGGACACTGGAGCTGCAGCAAACAGCCCAGAACAGGATAGTGCCACCAGTAGGTGAACTCAATCCTAACACCTCCACAGTATTCCAGAAATGGCTTGCCTTTGTTATTAACTCCTTTCCATATTAAAAAAAAACTAGTATAGTCTCATAGAGGGTGCTCCACTACATATGCTAAGGTCTGGCCTTTCTGAAACTCCACTATTTAACTGTCTCGTACCTGATAGGAGACTGAAATGACAAGGTCGGCCTCTCTTGTATGCCCAGCCAAGGCCCCACTGTAAGTGGAACAGGGGGTGCTGAGGGACAGGAGGAACATGAGTGCCAGCAGATGTTGATAGGTGAACTTGCAGCGGGAGATGCAGTCCCAAGAAAACTGGTGGGCCAATGGGCCAGGAACAGTAACTGTGTTTGGTAGTCTAGCTCAGGTAAAAGAGTCACTTCCCTTGTACTGCAGGTTCAGGATGTGTGGCTTGTCAGCAGGCTTCAGGCTGGAACAATCAGCAGTGAACAGAGCTTGTACAGCAGACAGCCAAGCAGGCACTCAAGCAGGACAGGAAGCCAGGATCAGAGACAGAAGCCTGGTCACAGGAATAGCCAGGGTCATCAACAGGTGGGCAGCGACCAAATCATGATCAGAGCTAAAGTCAGGAACAGAGTCGGGGTCAGGAACTGACAAAAAGTCAGGAGCAAGCCGGGTCAGCAACAAGGGAATTATACAGGATAAAAGCAGGACACAGGAAACAGCTGAAGATCAGTCAGCACAGAACATGGGCATGAACATCGTTTAAATAGCTTGTCTGGCACCAACGAGAATTGTGCATGTGAGTGTACGTGTGCACGAGCAAGTGTGCATTTTTGTGCATATGCGCACTCAAAGTCACCTTTCTGTGGGGCATATCTGTGCACCAGAAGTATCAAGGGATTCCCTGACATTAACATTTCGTTAAGTGGTCCCTCCCTATTCTTCTGTATATATATTTTCTGAAATTCTATCTACAGACCCATGTTTTCTTCTTTTTCCTTTCCCCTCAGAACTCTAGATGTACTCTTCATAGTATGGCCCATTCAAAATTGCAAATGGGGCCGACTGTGATTACTTGGTGCTAGAGGTAAGCTCCATTTAAACCACAGGGAGGCTGACAGCGCCTGTAACTATTCACAGCCATCCACATGTAATCAGACATGCAGCAATTACCTGTGGATGATCGGTCCTGGAGGCAGACAGTCAATCCAGGGCTGATCCACTGCTGGTAATGCATACTTTTTCAATGGTACTCAATATAGCTGAAAAAAAGAAACAAGTATTGACAGTGTGCACAAAAGGACAAAAGGCACATGAAGATTACATATAACAGCACTGTCCTAACAAGCTGATGGTTAGCCAAAAACATTTTTGCCTAGGTCAATTTGTAATATATAGACCACAACTAAAACAGTAACATTTAAAAAAATAAAATGTATTCCTTTCTAACTCCTTATTAACCCAATCCAACCTTAATGATACCTAATTCATTCCTTGCTCCCCCTTTTCCCTTGGCTTCTATTGTTTACAGATTGTTTTACATTTCTATTTTGCACTATTATCTATTTTTTGTCTTTATTGTTTCAGTGTTTGATATTTTTTCAGTGTCAAAAAAATCAAAATGAAAACAAAGGCTTTATTTAGAAATAACTTTGCCATGCTTTTGACAATAAACCAAATTTTAGTGTCAGAAATGGGGCACCAGAAATAGCCCAAATAGTGGGACCAACCCCAAAGATGGTAGCTAGAAGGGCCAGAAACTTGGGCAACACCCTAATACATTCTGAATAAACAAAAACTACGGACATGTTACCCTGTGGGCACTGCCAGGTTTGCTTGTATGTTCACAGAACGGCAACCTTTCATGACTCACAAATGAAACTTAGGAATCTTATCAACTGTGCTCCAACTAAATTTATTTACATGCCAACATGTCTCTGTACATTGGGAAAACCAAACGCCAGTTGAGAATACGTCTGGGCAAACACATGAGGGAAATCATTGAAAAGAACCCTGATAAACCCATGGTATACTCTCTTAACCTTCCACCAAGGAGGGGTGATTTTGACCTGATCCTCCTCCAGAAAGAAAAATGGTGGATTTATAGATTAGGTTCCCTCATGCCTCTGGGGCTCAACAATTAACTGAAATTTACAGTCCTTTCTTGAGACCTAGGACACTGATTTTAGGATCCCAATATTGATATGTATTGTCTCTGTTAACTATTTCATTAATGTTCTGTCCTGTGTGTGACCTGTGGGAACCCCTATGTCTCCACTCTGATTTTGCTTGATTATGAAACAATAATGCCCTGTGGTCAGATTTATGGATGAATTCCCCAAAGCATGTAGTGCAAGGGCCGGCCTGAATACTTTTAAATGGTACTGTTTGAAGTTTTTGTATCTTATTATCTTGATAGGTAATAGCAGAATGTAAAAATGTGCTCAAATGTGTACAGTATGTATTTATCTCTTTGTATTATGACACTTCTTACCTGTCCAGTGGGCTGCCAATAGTGTAAGTAAGGAGGGGCTGGCCAAAGTAACACACATTATTTAGGCAATCATCTCTCAATGAAGTGGAGAGGGTTCCCTGTCCAAAACATATCCCCCCTCGTAAAATTCACAAAATGACCCATGAGAGGGGGGGGGAACCTGATAGATGGACCTTATACCTTTGTCTCTAAATACTCCTTAAAATAAATGTAATACTGATGTTGGCCAATAATGTTTGTGTCTAATCTGCTTTCCATGTTTATGTGCAAAATGATTAAGTTTTTTTCTTGTTTGACTCCACAGTTTCCTTCCAACCCACAGGAATGGCAGACTGTGGCCTCCCACTTTGCCCAGCAGTGGGACTTTCCTAACTGCGGAGGGGCAATTGATGGGAAACACGTCCACATCATCCCACCACCCAACTCGGGGTCATACTATTACAACTACAAGGGGTTCAATAGTATTGTGATGTTGGCGGTGGTGTCAGCTACTTATGAGTTCCTGTATGTGGACGTGGGGAAGAATGGCCGGATGTCAGATGGTGGAGTCATTGCCCAGATGGAGTTCTACAGGCATCTCCAGAATGGCAGCTTGGACTTGCCACCTCCAGAAAACTGCGGAAGGACTTCCATTCGTCTTCTTTGCGGATGAAGCATTGGGGGGCCATCTTATGCGGCCATTCCCTATAAGGACCCTCACACCCGACCAGAGGGTTTTTAATCACCGGCTGGCCAGAGCCAGAAGAGTGGTGGAGAACATGTTTGGAATCATGGCCAGCCAGTTCCTCCTATTTCTTACACCCATACACATGGCGGAGTATAAACTCAATCATATTATCCTGGTGTGCTGTGTTCTACACAACTTTTTACGGCAACATTCTGCCAACTATGCTGGCTCAGTTGGGCCTGAGGTCAGATTTCTAAATGAAACAACACTGATGGCGCTTGAAAGTGGCCGTCCTGGCTTGCCCCCCGAGTGCCCGCGAGGTCTGTATAAGATACATGGAATACTTTGCAGGTAGGGGGGCATCGATATGCCAGACAATGTCTGAGACATTTTTTAAATATAAAAGAAATTTTAACGACTAAAATATTTGCTACTTCCGGTTCCGGCGCCGCATGGCGTAGCTGCTCTTCACATCAGCTCCCGCAGCTCGACTCCAAAATCGGCATATAAAGCCGGCAAACCCGCCACATACACCGGCATTTGCCCCACGCTTTCCCCGGTCACAGGATGGACCGGTTTGTGGAAAAAAACGGCCCGCGATCGTACGCGGCCACGACGGCACGGACACCACAGCCGCAAATCGAGGCCCCGGCTTCGGCCTACATGGAGCCTCTCACAGACACAGAGCCTGACATGGAGGTAAGCGGCGCTGTAGCCCCCTCCCCACCTGCAGATGCACCCACTCAATCCACAGGCACATCTAGCACTGAGAGGATAGCACAGGCTGTGGCAGCTCTTCTTTCCCCAATGATCACAGCCTCTGTGGAGAAGGCTGTCAGCTCAGGCATGCAGCAGCTCCAGGCCCAGCTAGGGGAACATGCCTCCAGGCTGAATGAAGCTGAGCACCGCATAGCTAACATTGAGGAAGAACTATACCACTCTCAATCCTCAGAGCAGGCCCAAAACAAAACTAACAAATACATTCTTGAAAAGCTGGACGATTTGGAAAATAGATCCAGAAGGAGCAATCTGCGATTTGTGGGCATCTCTCACAGACTTATGCGCCAGATACATTCCCAAAGCATTAGGCCTGCCAGGCCCCTGCACAGTAGAACGTGCACATCGCATGGGAACCTTCAACTCAGATCGCAAATCGCCCCGTCCCATAATCGCAAAGTACCTCAATTACTCGGATAAAGCTTTCATCCTGCAAAAATTCAGGCAATCTAGATCTCTTCAAATAGACGGCATGAAAATCCTGATTTTCGCAGATTACTCCATTGAAGTGTCCCAGAAGAGGAAAGCCTTTCAACAGGTTTGCTCGGAGCTACATCATCAACAACTCAAATTTACTTTGGCGTTTCCAGCTACCCTCCGACTTAAAGCCCCGAATGGCGACCAACTCTCCTTTCATGACCCAAAAGAAGCAGAGGCTTTCCTGTGATCACTACACTCGGCCCCAACCTCAGCCCCTCTCCTAGAGCGGCTCCTGTCAACCGTGCTCTAGACCAAAGGAGCCCGCGCAAAGACTCTCCAAAATGGTTTAGAGCCTCTGCACCGGACCACCACCGCTCCACACCTCGCTGAAGACCATTACCACGGTTCCACATTGTTTTACCTCACCGCCTCACCTCTAACGGCTATGGTGGTTCAACTTTTCAACGAGATGTCTCATTCAAGAGAAGAAGTTAAATTTTTTTTTATTTCTTTTTCCCTCCAGCTTGTTCTCTCTTCCTCCCCAGGAAAAGCAGCTACTGGTAGGCCAAGCAGTAACATAATGTTTTTTTTTTTACATATTGTTCACATATTGTTCACTGTTTAACTTGATTTTGTTATATCTCAGGTGTTGATTTTCTCCCCTGGCTCTCCTATGTAACCAACTCCCCTTATAATATTGCACAACCCAAGCTGCCAATACACATCACCCTTTTAATTATGGGTTTTAAATACAGCAATCTCTGGGTCTTGCGATGGGAGCTGGCCTACACGGTTGACTCCATGCGGAAAAAAGCAAAGTATATGGAATATTTTTTACTGTTTCTCTTCTCTACCCTCCCCCTTCCAGACCCCTCCCTATATCACGCACCCTCTTCTTATAGTACATACGTCCTCAGTGGTCATATCAACCCTCGTTCAAACAGACTTAACCCATCCAAAATCCAGCCTACTCTCACATTACACCACCACATATTAACCTATGAAGACCATGAACTATCTGCACATACCCCCCAGTGACCCCCCCTATATGAAACTGGTCTCCTGGAATGTTAAAGGGCTTCGTTCACCTAATAAGAGAATGAAAATCCTACGCCACCTTAAAAGACTCAAAACCGACATTGCCCTGCTCCAAGAAACCCACCTTTCCACCGCTGATTTCCACCGCATGAAACAATTATGGGCACGGTACTAGGCTCAGATTCCAATGGACGCAAAGCAGGAGCCTTGATACTCATACACAAAAACCTCCCATGTGAGGTCCTATCTGTTAAATCAGATTCACAGGGATGCCTTATCTCAGCCCACATTAAACTAGGAACCAAGGATATGATAGTCTCAAACATCTATGCACCCAACAATCCCACAAAGCAATTTTATAGTGAACTTTCAACATGGCTCCTTAGCGACCCGACTCTCCCACATATAGTCGGCGGAGACTTTAACTCCACAGTTCACCTGATAGATGACAGATCCACTCCTAAGCGCACATGTCTCCCCCCAGATCACGATTCACAAACTTTACTAGCCTCCACGATGGAATCCCTACACTTACACGACATTTGGCGACTTCGGCACCCAGCTGACAGAGAATTTACTTTCTACTCCAATCCCCACAACGTCTTCACCAGAATTGACTATCTCTTCTGCTCAGACGACCTTTTACCACTGATATCCGACGCGGACATTCACGACATTGCCATATCCGACCACGCACCAATCTCGACTACGATAGACAACCCTGATCTACACCCGAATCCTAAAATATGGCGTTTCCCATCTTATCTCAATAACAACTCTGACTTCCAACATTATATGGAAAACGCCTGGTCAGAATACACCTCGACCAATACTGGACATTCTGACAACCCCAATCTATTCTGGGAAGCAGGCAAAGCTTTTCTCAGAGGTTGTGTAATCTCTTATTCTGCATCCTTTAAGAGAAATACACTCAAAAGATACAAACAAGCCAGCTCCCAACTGCACCTAGCCCAACGATCACTATTCATTAACAACTCCATTGAAAATAGGAAGGCATGGCAGGCAGCAAAACAATCTTTTGACTCTTGGGCCAAAACCCTAGAACAAACAAAAAAAGCTTACATGGATGCCACCCTCCATAAATTCGGCAATAAGGCAGGTAAACTCCTGGCCAATTTATGTAGGGGACCCTATCGTCCGACACATATCACATCCCTCCGTGACTCTTTAGTAGGGATGAGCCGAACACCCCCCTGTTCGGTTCGCACCAGAACATGCGAACAGGAAAAAAGTTTGTTCGAACACGCGAACACCGTTAAAGTCTATGGGACACGAACATGAATAATCAAAAGTGCTAATTTTAAAGGCTAATATGCAAGTTATTGTCATAAAAAGTGTTTGGGGACCTGTAAAAAAAAGTTTTAAAAACGGCCGTTTTTTCAGGAGCAGTGATTTTAATAATGCTTAAAGTCAAACAATAAAAGTGTAATATCCCTTTAAATTCCTCTGATAGGAGGCCTGCCGCCTCCAGTCTAGCAGCCGGGGCGGTGTACATAGTTTTTATAAGATGGGCAAAAGAACCAGAGAATCCCATTTTAGTCATGACCAAAGAGAGCCATTCGAAACTGACGTTATCGAAGGCTTTCTCCGCATCTAGGGTGATGATGGCATAGTTTCCTTCTTTGTTGCGTTTGGCATGTTCCAGAGCCATCATTACCTTCCTGATGTTCATGGTGGCAGTTCTGCCTTTTACAAACCCTGATTGAGCAGGGTGTATCAGAGAGGGTATGATGTCAGCTAATCTTGTGGCAATAATTTTGGAAAGGATTTTGACATCCAGATTTAGAAGTGAAATAGGCCTGTATGAGCCTGGTTCTTGGGGGTCTTTACCTTTCTTGGCTAGCAGTTTAATAATAGCTTGGTTGCCCGTGGGTAGGTATGCGCCCCCCGACCATATGTGTTGGTATACTTCGTGGAGTGTGGGTTCTAAGATTGATTTTAAGGACTTGTAGAATTCTCCCGTGAAGCCATCAGGGCCTGGGGCTTTAGAAGGAGCTAGGTTTTTAATTGCGGTAGAAATTTCATGGAGGGAGATAGGGGCGTTTAGAGCATCTAACTGTGAAGGTGATACTTGAGAGAGGGTTACCTTTTCCAGAAAAGATTGTGCTGTCGAAGCATTTATGGTGTCTGGTGCGTAAAGTGAGGAATAGTATTGTAGCATGGTTTCATTTATGTCTTTTTGGATGTTTTTTATGTTACCTAAAGAGTAGGGATGAGCTTCGAGTTCGAGTCGAACTCATGTTCGACTCGAACATTGGCTGTTCGCAAGTTCGCCGAACAGCGAACAATTTGGGGTGTTCGCGGCAAATTCGAATGCCGCGGAACACCCTTTAAAAGTCTATGGGAGAAATCAAAAGTGCTAATTTTAAAGGCTAATATGCAAGTTATTGTCATAAAAAGTGTTTGGGGACCTGGGTCCTGCCCCAGGGGACATGGATCAATGCAAAAAAAAGTTTTAAAAACGGCCGTTTTTTCAGGAGCAGTGATTTTAATAATGCTTAAAGTCAAACAATAAAAGTGTAATATCCCTTTAAATTTCGTACCTGGGGGGTGTCTATAGTATGCCTGTAAAGGGGCGCATGTTTCCTGTGTTTAGAACAGTCTGACAGCAAAATGACATTTTGAAGGAAAAAACTCATTTAAAACTACCGCGGCTATTGCATTGCCGACAATACACATAGAAGTTCATTGATAAAAACGGCATGGGAATTCCCCAAAGGGGAACCCCGAACCAAAATTTTAAAAAAAAATGACGTGGGAGTCCCCCTAAATTCCATACCAGGCCCTTCAGGTCTGGTATGGATATTAAGGGGAACCCCGGCCAAAATTAAAAAAAAAAAATGACGTGGGGTTCCCCCTAAATTCCATACCAGACCTTTCAAAAAAAAAAAAAACGGCGTGGGGTCCCCCCAAAAATCCATACCAGACCCTTATCCGAGCACACAACCTGGCAGGCCGCAGGAAAAGAGGGGGGGACGAGAGTGCGGCCCCCCCCTCCTGAACCGTACCAGGCCACATGCCCTCAACATTGGGAGGGTGCTTTGGGGTAGCCCCCCCAAAACACCTTGTCCCCATGTTGATGAGGACAAGGGCCTCATCCCCACAACCCTGGCCGGTGGTTGTGGGGGTCTGCGGGCGGGGGGCTTATCGGAATCTGGAAGCCCCCTTTAACAAGGGGACCCCCAGATCCCGGCCCCCCCCTGTGTGAAATGGTAAGGGGGTACTTACCCCTACCATTTCACTAAAAAACTGTCAAAAATGTTAAAAATGACAAGAGACAGTTTTTGACAATTCCTTTATTTAAATACTTCTTCTTTCTTCTATCTTCCTTCATCTTCTGGTTCTTCTGGTTCTTCTGGCTCTTCTGGTTCTTCCTCCGGCGTTCTCGTCCAGCATCTCCTCCGCGGCGTCTTCTATCTTCTTCTCCTCGGGCCGCTCCGCACCCATGGCATGGGGGGAGGCTCCCGCTCTTCTCTTCTTCTTCATCTTCTTCTCTTCTTCTCTTCTTCTCTTCTTCATTTTCTTCTCCGGGCCGCTCCGCATCCATGCTGGCATGAAGGGAGGCTCCCGCTGTGTGACGGCGCTCCTCGTCTGACAGTTCTTAAATAACGGGGGGCGGGGCCACCCGGTGACCCCGCCCCCCTCTGACGCACGGGACATGACGGGACTTCCCTGTGGCATTCCCCGTGACGTCACAGGGAAGTCCCGTCAAGTCACCGTGCGTCAGAGGGGGCGGGGTCACCGGGTGGCCCCGCCCCCCGTTATTTAAGAACTGTCAGGCGAGGAGCGCCGTCACATAGCGGGAGCCTCCCTCCATGCCAGCATGTGTGAGGAGCGGCCCGGAGAAGAAAATGAAGAAGAGAAGAAAAGAAGAAGAGAAGAAGATGAAGAAGAAGAGAAGAGCGGGAGCCTCCCCCCATGCCATGGGTGCGGAGCGGGCCGAGGAGAAGGAGATAGAAGACGCCGTGGAGGAGATGCTGGACGAGAACGCCGGAGGAAGAACCAGAAGAGCCAGAAGAACCAGAAGATGAAGGAAGATAGAAGAAAGAAGAAGTATTTAAATAAAGGAATTGTCAAAAACTGTCTCTTGTCATTTTTAACATTTTTGACAGTTTTTTAGTGAAATGGTAGGTACCCCCTTACCATTTCACACAGGGGGGGGGCCGGGATCTGGGGGTCCCCTTGTTAAAGGGGGCTTCCAGATTCCGATAAGCCCCCCGCCCGCAGACCCCCACAACCACCGGCCAGGGTTGTGGGGATGAGGCCCTTGTCCTCATCAACATGGGGACAAGGTGTTTTGGGGGGCTACCCCAAAGCACCCTCCCAATGTTGAGGGCATGTGGCCTGGTACGGTTCAGGAGGGGGGGCGCACTCTCGTCCCCCCCTCTTTTCCTGCGGCCTGCCAGGTTGCGTGCTCGGATAAGGGTCTGGTATGGATTTTTGGGGGGACCCCACGCCGTTTTTTTTTTTTTTTTGGCGCGGGGTTCCCCTTAAAATCCATACCAGTATGGAATTTAGGGGGAACCCCACGTCATTTTTTTTTTTTAATTTTGGCCGGGGTTCCCCTTAATATCCATACCAGACCTGAAGGGCCTGGTATGGAATTTAGGGGGACTCCCAGGTCATTTTTTTTTTTAATTATGGTTTGGGGTTCCCCTTTGGGGAATTCCCATGCCGTTTTTATCAATGAACTTCTATGTGTATTGTCGGCAATGCAATAGCCGCGGGTAGTTTTAAATGAGTTTTTTCCTTCAAAATGTCATTTTGCTGTCAGACTGTTCTAAACACAGGAAACATGCGCCCCTTTACAGGCATACTATAGACACCCCCCAGGTACGAAATTTAAAGGGATATTACACTTTTATTGTTTGACTTTAAGCATTATTAAAATCACTGCTCCTGAAAAAACGGCCGTTTTTAAAACTTTTTTTTGCATTGATCCATGTCCCCTGGGGCAGGACCCAGGTCCCCAAACACTTTTTATGACAATAACTTGCATATTAGCCTTTAAAATTAGCACTTTTGATTTCTCCCATAGACTTTTAAAGGGTGTTCCGCGGCATTCGAATTTGCCGCGAACACCCCAAATTGTTCGCTGTTCGGCGAACTTGCGAACAGCCAATGTTCGAGTCGAACATGAGTTCGACTCGAACTCGAAGCTCATCCCTACTCTTTAGGTAACATAAAAAACATCCAAAAAGACATAAATGAAACCATGCTACAATACTATTCCTCACTTTACGCACCAGACACCATAAATGCTTCGACAGCACAATCTTTTCTGGAAAAGGTAACCCTCTCTCAAGTATCACCTTCACAGTTAGATGCTCTAAACGCCCCTATCTCCCTCCATGAAATTTCTACCGCAATTAAAAACCTAGCTCCTTCTAAAGCCCCAGGCCCTGATGGCTTCACGGGAGAATTCTACAAGTCCTTAAAATCAATCTTAGAACCCACACTCCACGAAGTATACCAACACATATGGTCGGGGGGCGCATACCTACCCACGGGCAACCAAGCTATTATTAAACTGCTAGCCAAGAAAGGTAAAGACCCCCAAGAACCAGGCTCATACAGGCCTATTTCACTTCTAAATCTGGATGTCAAAATCCTTTCCAAAATTATTGCCACAAGATTAGCTGACATCATATCCTCTCTGATACACCCTGCTCAATCAGGGTTTGTAAAAGGCAGAACTGCCACCATGAACATCAGGAAGGTAATGATGGCTCTGGAACATGCCAAACGCAACTCAGAAGGAAACTATGCCATCATCACCCTAGATGCGGAGAAAGCCTTTGATAACGTCAGTTTCGAATGGCTCTCTTTGGTCATGACTAAAATGGGATTCTCCGGTTCTTTTGCCCATCTTATAAAAACTATGTACACCGCCCCGGCTGCTAGACTGGTGGCGGCAGGCCTCCTATCAGAGGAATTCCGTCTCCATAAAGGAACTCGACAGGGCTGCCCCCTATCACCACTCCTTTTATCTAGATATTTATCCCATGTAGCCCCACTAAATGGCATTCCCATTGGCAAACAGGAGCTTCGCACCTCACTCTTCGCGGACGATGTCCTTATATTCTCAGCAAACCCCGCCTCTGACATGCTTACGATTAAATCAATCTTTGACCAATTTAGACTATGCTCGGGCCTCCGCATAAACTATAATAAAAGTGAAATCCTCCCCCTAGGCACCGTGTCCAACCCTTCTTGGACACAGAACTCCATATTCTCAGTAGCTCAATCCCACATAACTTACTTAGGCATAAAAATAGGAAAATTACCCTCCTCTCTCTATCACCTTAACTACCCCCCATTACTCAAAAAGATCTCTCAGGAACTAGTAAACTGGATAGATCTGCCTCTTTCGCTACTGGGAAGATGTCATCTAGTGAAAATGGTCAGCTTCGCCCACCTACTCTACCCACTAGAAACCATCCCCTTACTCTTGCAACATAAAGACACAAAAATTCTCAATGATGCAAACTCCAAATTTTTATGGCAAAATAGGCGACCATGAATTGCACTCACTAAGCTTTATCTTCCCAGGCGCGAAGGGGGTATCAGTCTCCCTAATGTCAGGATCTACAATTTAGCCTGCCTCTTGAGGATAAGTTTAGACTGGGTAGCTCAAACATCTCGTTACTCCAATTTCTACCTGGAAACTGAAATGGTTCACCCATACTCCCTGGTAGCTCTCCTTCACTGCAAGTGGAAATCCATTCCTCCACCCCTTCAACATAACCTGCTACTTCGGGACACAGCAATTGCCTGGAGGGAGATCCGGAAAAGCCTCAAACTTTCACCTTTTATTTCTAGACACCTTCCAATACAAGGAAACCCGAGCTTTCCCCCTGGTCTGGAACACCAGCCATATATCACCTGGCAACAGAAAGGCCTCTCCGACTTTTCCTCGCTTTGTGATCTAGAGTCTGGCCGCCCTATCCCTTTCAAGTCATTAGCGGAGAAATTCCAACTCCCCCAGTCACACATCTTTCAATATGGTCAATGCATCAGCTTTCTCAAAAACGCATGCAGAGAGGATGGCAAAAGATTTAAAACGTCCCTCTCGGACTCTCTTCTTTTAAAGGGCTCCTACAAAATATCAGACATATATAAACCTCTTCTCCTAAAAGTCATTCCCTCACTGGAGTCCTCATCAGCAGCTAACTGGGCAAAAGACTTCCCAGATGCCGACTTAGTCAACAAATTACTCCAAGGCCTCAACACTATTCATAAACTGGTGCCTAACGAATCTTGGAGGGAAACCCAGCTTAAGATCGTTCATCGAGCTCACATACCTTTCCTCTCGAACAAACAAGTGCAAACCGCCCACACATGCCCCTTATGTATACACCCCAGACCTTCTTTGACCCATCGCTACTGGTCATGTACTTTCATATCCGCCTTCTGGGACCAAGTCCTACAGTACATATTCGAGGTGACCCTGCTAAAAATACCTAAGGACCCCCTACTTCTCATTTTCGGACATTGGGACCCCCAGCTGTTACCCTGGTCACCGATCTCTACCCTCTCATGCAAGGATTGGATCCTGATATGCCTCCTATTCGCTAGAAGAGCCATCCTAAAAAACTGGATCTCCAACGCATGTCCCAACACCTCTCAAATCAAAAGGGATCTCCTACAACTGCTCTACAAAGACAGGATCAACATGGACTTAACGCACGAAAGGATCAAGACACGCTTCCACCATAAATGGGGAGCTTTTATGACCTCAACACTCTACCCCACGGATATAGTTCGTCTCGAGACTTTCTCCTTCCTATACCACGATCCCCCCCCTCCACCTTAGATGGAATACTTCCTCCAAACCAAGGATCTACAATGAACGGTTTTCAACTCTTACCAATTACTACAACATAGTACAAGACATCTTCGCGCTCTTCACAACTCAATTTTCCCCCCACATAGGAAGGTGGTGACTACAATTGTTACAAATGACATTAATGTTATTACCATAGATACCATAGTTTTCTTTTTACCTGTACCTTCTACCCACAGGCTACATTTGTTCATCCAAAACTTGAACTTGGTGCTCTTTGTCTCTACTCCCCCCCCGATGTATATTTTGTTTTCTTTCTGGCTTTCCCCCACTCACTTCCCTCCCCACCCCACACCTTAGCTGGGGTACATCCAGTAACATCCTTTTGTCAATCTCAGGGATCCCCCTACCAAGATCCATCCAGTTTACGTCCTCTTTTTCACGTAGAAGGTTCCCTTTGACCCCATACCTCAAGCTAATTATCTGTATCAGCTGTTTTCTGTATTTCTACTTCATACCAGGCTGATGTTTCTTCTGTTATTTTTGTAAAAAATACAAAATATAATGATGCTTTTCTTTTTATGTCATTCCCTGTATGCAACATCTTTCAATAAAATCTATTAAAAAATATATATATATATATATTTGCTGACATTTACTGCTTGTGTTTCTTTTAGCTGACCTTGACTGAAATTTGGGGAGTCCTGAAAATGGCGTGATTGGGTAACATTAGAAAGCATTGTTGGGTGTTATTTACTAAAGGCAAAGACACTTTGCACTACAAGTTCACTTGAGACTGCACTGAAACTGCAAATATGGATTTGCCCTTAGGAACTAACCCCCATTGTCACAGAAACCACCAATTTTACCACACAAAAAATTTACAAGCATTGAAAGAAGAATCCACACATTCTTGATTAACAATCTTTTTAATACAAGCACAAACACATGTGCATTTATCAAAGGTTTTTAAAACAAACCAACATGTTTGTTGTATAACAATTTTTAGGGTCACATTAATAAAAGTAGAAATGTCCATTTAAGGTAAAACAGGCATGTTTAAAACCAACAAGAAATACACAAATCTGGAACTTACAAAGTACAACTTTGTTAGAAATTCAAGGCAATATCAGACAGAGTATTTATAAACTGTGTTTGATATTGTGTTCAGATGGGGTGAAGTCACCCCTGGAAAAGCCAAATTTTGAAGATGCACACAAATTGCCGAATGTCAACATGTGCTAACTGCCATCATGGGGGATCAAGGGACGTGTTTTGTGGGTGCAACCCCTTCCTCTCAGCTACTTTATTATTGAGGAAGGGATTGCACCCACAAAACACATACATTGATCTCCCGTGATGGCAGATAGCACATGTTGACACACTGTGTGCATCTTCAAAATCTGGCTTTGACACTATGTAAAAAAAGTGCAACAATTTTTTGTGGCAAAAATGCAAACTACATTAGGGATTTCGAGGGGGTTTTAAACTCTCCCTAAAACATCAATGATATTCCTCATTTTGTTTTTAACATCATTGATGTTTTTCTGGATGTTTTCCAAGTCCCTATTACACCCCATGATCTCCCCGATCAGGATCTGGGCACTCTCACTGGTGAAATGTCCTTCATCCACCACATCACGATCACCTAAAAATATATAAAAAAAAAAAAACAAACACCACAGCATGTATTATAAATATGCCGGCATCCATCTCTTACCTGAGCCTGTGGTCGCAGACACTCACCTGTTGTGGTGACAATTTCCATCACATCTCCCTCCTCCTCCTCCTGTTGACTTTGGGGGATTTCCACTTCCTCATGGTGTGGGGGACTGTGGTCTCCTCTGATGAGTGGTGTCCTCAGAGTCTTTTCTCCCCTATGTAAAAGACACCCCTATAGTATATACTGGAGCACCTGTGTGGACCCCCTAATAAAAAGGGTGTTCTGGTGTCCCACACTAGTGCTCCAACGTCCAGATGTGTAAACAGCTGCTGAGTGTCCTCTCCTTACACAGAATCTAGTTTGCTTTTCATTCTAGTTACCAACCCATCTAAACACCAACATTATTTGACGAGAACTAGGCTAGCAAAAATGTATTCAAATGCATATGTCCAAAACATTGTGTTTTCTATGCCGAACGAACAATGTTTCATACGAATGAATATTGTGCCCATGAACATGAAAGTTGCCATTTTAAACTGTACAACAGTTAAGAAAAACACATGGAGCAGCATGAACATTAGAAAAATAAAGAATAGGAACACAGCACAACTACTTACTTTTTTGCAGCACTCTCCTGATCCTTCTGTACTGCTCGTGATCCCTTAATTTGAGGTCCACCGCTTCCTGAGTTGATCTTTCGAATGTCGTACCCCAAAATCCTTCTGCAGACTCTTGACAACTTTCGCCATGATCTTGACCTTTCTGACATTGGGGTTGGGGTAAAGTCCATACTTCCTGTCATAGTCGGCCCTCTTCACGATGTCCACCATCTCCAACATCTCCCCAAAGGACATATTTGATGCCTTAAATAGTCTCCTCTGGGATTGGGACGTTTCTGGCTCCGGGCTTTCCTCCTCCTCCTCCTCGTTGCTGTAATTACATGAACATAAAGTGGTGACCGGGACTTAATGGAAAGAGACACCTTGCCCACATCCCTATATATAGATACACAATGGGGAATTTCCTCTTGGTGGGACTTTAAAGGGCAGGAGTCTCGAAACAATATATCAACAAAATATAGAAAATAATTACATGTTTATTAGTCAAAAAGTTAAAATGGACATAACAATTGATAAAACAAAGAAAAAACGAATGCTAAGATTCCAATGATGATGATACAGCAATAGTGTAAGACAGATTCACAAAGATACACCTATCCCCACAAAAACTGTTTCAGCAAGAGGGAAGCTGTACAGTAGAGCCTGACGTGTTTCGAGATTTTATCAGTGTTGAGACCTCTTCTTCAGGGGCTGGAAGTGAGGTACTTTATCTGTCTAAAGACATTTTATAAACAAAAAGGTATATATAAATGAAGGAAAAATGAACAATGAAGATCAAAGAGCAAGATGAACAACACCGTATAGACTAAACATAGCACATTATTCCATATCTACATGACATAAACATCACAATACTATATAAAGAGAGGTTCTAACCGTGTTATTCCTTGATCAGCATCCGATAGCATCCAATTTAAAAACTTTAAAGGGATAGACTGATTTGCCAATGGGGTTCAAGAACTGAGAAGCCTCTGCTGTCACTGAGGGACTGAATGTGTCCTACACCTAGGACACGACACAAAGGGCGTCCCGCCCACCAGCTGGCGACACTTTTAATGTTGACAGTCGTAAAGGTGTGGTTGTTCACTAAAAGAGAGGAGAGTATATATGGTGTAGAAAAACATGTCCCATACAAGGGAAAAAGGAAAAAGAAGAAAAAACAAGCGGAGTGATGTCTAATTAGACTCACACCTGCTAAGAGTTTTTTACGGATATATATATATATATATATGTATAGTTGATACATACCTGGCCGTGCATGTATAGGGCAGTTAGCCCCCAATAACAGGCTAAAGTGAGGGTGTCTCAAAAGGTGCTGTCTGGTCTAAGCACTACTGAAGGGGCACCAAGGCAGCCTCTGCAATCAGTGGCTATAATCAAAACGAAAAAGAAAAGAAAATAAGTATGGGCTCTCTAACCAAGCTAAATTAAGCATAGCAAGTAGAGGCTAATGATAGCTGAGGATCAGCGCATGGAGAATTCTCCTTATGCATGAACCGGCATCCCTGTGCTCTGCATGTAAAATACGTGCTGGGCTTCAGGAGTCATTGCTATCCATATGTTGTGTACAGGAGAGCGATATGGCTTACCTCTGGAGGCTTGAACAGCTACAGCATACCATCCGACGCCCACTCCGGCATGGAGTGAGACGTCTCAATTTGTGATTTAAATGGTGCTGCTCATTACGATCAGATGTCTCACAGCTGACTGGGGGCAGCGTCATCGCCGGTGGGCGGGGCCGCCCTCCGAGTCCCCGGCGCGCAGGCCAGCCCCCAAACCCCACACATGAATACCAGCCCAGGAAAAACATACGTCATGTCCTGGAGACAACAGGATCCGTGCTGGGAGGGAGCTGACGTCCGCGTCAGCGATCCGCAGCATGCCGATCACCATGGTAACAAGATAAACGATCTCGGCCATAGGCGATCAAGAAGAGAGGGCCAAACGCTGCCAAGTGAATATGGCACTATTGGCCCCTGTGTGCCGAGTGGGGTATCCAGGTGCGGACCAAATGATCCCCCAGACCTGTATCAGCCCAGAGTCCAAACCCACTATGGCACCAAAGCAGATGACAAGAACTTAATAGGAGGAGAAGGGGAGAGAATGCACAGATGAAAATGTGCTGTGATATCAGAGGCATGTGGCAACAGAACATTGGGAAACAGAAGAGAAACAAATGCATATTAATATTAACCATTGCAACGAAGGTATATAATTGATTAACATTATAGTGTCTAGAGTCTATCTCCATCCTTATTCTCATACCAATCTAATGATGTTGAACAGAATCTGACCGGACAGTAGTTGGGGGGACATTTATGGAAGAGCCGGGCGGTCCTCCGAATCGCATAAAATACAATTGGATCTGTATTAGCAAACATTTTTACAGAAAGTGGGGGGTATGCACCCCAGGGGGGTCCCATTTGGATCCCCCCGAGGTGAAGCCCTCTAGAAAGGGTCTGTAGGAGGTAGCATCATTAAGGCCAGGTGCCCTAGTGGCTTGAAGACGATAAATCCACTTCTGCTACTTTTGTAGTAACGTTTTGTTCCAGTCCCCACCCCGTAGTCCTGGGTGAACACGATCCAAGATCACGAAGGATACTTTGGGAAAAATACCCGCATGAAAGTTGGAAATGTGTCTACCCAGTGGTAAACTGGGGTTGCATGTTTTCATTGAGGCGATGTAGCGATATGCTCGTCACCAAAATTCCTGATTTGTCTTGCCCACATAATAACACGCGCAGTCGCACATTAGTAAATACACCACCCCAATTGTTCTGCAATTTGCAAAATGCTTTGGTGTGTGTTTTTGACCATCAGGTAATCTAATATTTGGCTTGACATTCATGAATTGGCAGTAAGGACAACCGCCACAGCGAAATGTCCCAGGACGTTTACATGGATGCCGTTTGCCCGCACTGCCGCCTATGTACTCACTGGCTACCAGATTGTCCCTAATGGATCTCGCTCATCTAAAGGTGAACGATGGTTTATCCTGTACATAAGGGCCAATAGTGGGATCTAGTTTGAGGACATGCCAATATCGTTCCACAATGCTTTTAATCCTAGCATGTTGATTCGAAAATTTTGTAATTATGCGGATTGGATTAGTTTGATTCTTTTTGGCTTCCGTCTTGAAAATAAGCTTGTGTCTGGTTTTGGAGCAGGCACGTTTAAAGGCCTTCTTCAGGCATTTTTTTGAGTACCCACGTGCCAGGAGTCTCCCCATCAGCAAGTCGGCCTCCTGCTTGAAGACCTCATCGCTGGTGCAGTTCCGCCTGACACGTAGGTACTGGCTATAGGGAATTGAGTGAATCAGCGGTTGTGGATGAAAGCTTGTGGCATGTAATATAGAGTTGCCAGAAGTCGGTTTACGATATAGCGAACTGGTAAGTGAGCCATCAGATTGTTTGTGAATGGTTACATCCAAGAAAGTGATGTTCCATTCATGAAAAGTCATAGTGAAAGTGAGATTAAATGGGTTATTGTTCAATTCCTACAAGAAACTCTGAAGATTTTCAGGGGTACCCTCCCAGACAAGAAAAATGTCGTCAATATAACAACGCCACATCACCACCTTGTCCATGTATGGACGTGTGGATTCTGACTGTCTTAGCATGCTCTCCCATTCCCCCAGGTACAGGTTGGCATACGATGGGGCACAGGATGTCCCCATCGCAACCCCCTGTACCTGGAGGAAAAAGCTGCCATTGAACGTAAAATAATTATGATTCAAAATAAAGTCAAAGGCTTCGATCAACAACTGTCTTTTCCCTGCATTTAGGCGACCATCGCGTAATAGTACATGCTGAATACAGTTCAGTCCCTTGTCGTGAGGTATCGAACTATAAAGAGCTTCTACATCCAAAGCTACCAAGAGGGACTTGGGTGGAACATGAGTGTTATCTATAATTTGCAGAAGATGTAGATTATCCCTAACGTAACTAGGTATGTTCAGCACATACAGTCGCAAATGACCATCTATGAACTGGCTTAATTTCTCAGTTAAGGAACCGTTGCCTGAAATGATTGGTCGTCCCGATGGTTTACAAATGTCTATATGAAGCTTTGGTAAAGCATAAAATGTTGGAGTGCGAGGCAGGGGAGTCCTAATATAGTCATGTTCTGATTTTGTAAGTAGACCAGCGGCATATGATTCATCTACAAGTTTGTAGAATTTTTTATTAAACCTAAAAAATTTGCTGGATGAAATTTTGGAGTACCATTGTTGGTTGGATAGTATTTTGTTGCATATTGCAACGTACTGATCATTATCCAAAATGACTATGTTGCCCCCCTTGTCCGCAGGTTTTATAGTAATATTAGGATTAGAGGCCAATGATTTAAGGGCTTTTCGTTCCATATCACTTAGGTTGTGTTGTTTTTTGGAGTTGGTTTTAATCTTCCTAATTTCACTGCATGTTAATTTCACAAAGGCCAATACATTAGAATTTGTATTGAGAGCGGGGAATTTGTCCGATTTTTTCTTGAACGATAAAGTGGAAGGTTGAGGAGGCTCAGATTGATCAAATCGGCCAAGCAAAGGTCCAGGTCGATCTGATCAATCAGGTCTGGGGGCTCGTTTTCATCCAACAATGATATCAAGTTGTCGAGTGCGGTCAATTCCTGCGACTTAAAATTAGGTTCCTTAGGAGTCTCCTTGGAATATAGCTGTTTCAGGATAAGTTTGCGTGCGAATAGCTGAATATCTTTCGTCACCTCAAACTTATCCAAATCCTGATCTGGGCAAAAACTTAGACCAAGACAGAAAGTTCAATCTCACTGAAGGTACAAGAGGAGAGATTCACTACATTAAGGTTATGTCCGTTCATTGGTTCGGATGACAGAACCGAAGAACGGGAACCATTCACATTGTTGCACTGTCTCCCGGACTGACTAAAAAATCAATCTTGTGACATTCGGGACTGTTGAGTTCCATTATTTGTTTGATCAATCTGAGCATTATTTATATCTACGGATCCCGGTGCGGAAAAACCATCACCACCTATTTTACCTGACACCAAGTGTGGACTAGAGATGCCGGCGTTCGTGCGTGAGTTGGTGATGCGTTTTTTTGGTTTCTTTTCATGTGAACCACTGCCCTGAGAGTTCCTCTTGGTCTTCCCTGATTGTTTCCGTCTAGACGATCCCTTAGATGAAAAGGAGGACACAGAAGAAGTCTCAGACAGTATATCAGCATTTTGAGTATAATGTTTAGTATTTCTATTTGTTATTGCAGTCTTCCAATTATATGCCCTTGATTCCTGAAAGGTGTTCTTGTCTCTGAGGAACTTTTTGTCCTTCTTGATCAAGATTAGGGATGAGCCGAACACCCCCCTGTTCGGTTCGCACCAGAACATGCGAACAGGAAAAAAGTTTGTTCGAACACGAGAACACTGTTAAAGTCTATGGGACACGAACATGAATAATCAAAAGTGCTAATTTTAAAGGCTAATATGCAAGTTATTGTCATAAAAAGTGTTTGTGGACCTGGGTCCTGCCCCAGGGGACATGGATCAATGCAAAAAAAGTTTTAAAAACGGCCGTTTTTTCAGGAGCAGTGATTTTAATAATGCTTAAAGTCAAACAATAAAAGTGTAATATCCCTTTAAATTTCGTACCTGGGGGGTGTCTATAGTATGCCTGTAAAGGGGCGCATGTTTCCTGTGTTTAGAACAGTCTGACAGCAAAATGACATTTTGAAGGAAAAAACTCATTTAAAACTACCCGCGGCTATTGCATTGCCGACAATACACATAGAAGTTCATTGATAAAAACGGCATGGGAATTCCCCAAAAGGGGACCCCGAACCAAAATTTAAAAAAAAAATGACGTGGGAGTCCCCCTAAATTCCATACCAGGCCTGGTATGGATTTTAAGGGGAACCCCGCGCCAAAAAAAAAAAAAAACGGCGTGGGGTCCCCCCAAAAATCCATACCAGACCCTTATCCGAGCACGCAACCTGGCAGGCCGCAGGAAAAGAGGGGGGGACGAGAGTGTGCCCCCCCTCCTGAACCGTACCAGGCCACATGCCCTCAACATTGGGAGGGTGGGGCCATGCGGTGACCCCGCCCCCCTCTGACGCACGGGACATGACGGGACTTTCCTGTGGCATTCCCCGTGACGTCACAGGGAAGTCCCGTCAAGTCACCGTGCGTCAGAGGGGGGCGGGGTCACCGGGTGGCCCCGCCCCCTGTTATTTAAGAACTGTCAGACGAGGAGCGTCGTCACACAGCAGGAGCCTCCCTCCATGCCAGCAGAAGAAAATGAAGAAGAGAAGAAGAGAAGAAAAGAAGAAGAGAAGAAGAGAAGAAAAGAAGAAGAGAAGAGCGGGTGCCTCCCCCCCATGCCATGGGTGCGGAGCGGCCCGAGGAGAAGAAGATAGAAGATGCTGCGGAGGAGATGCTGGACGAGAATGCCGGAGGAAGAACCAGAAGAGCCAGAAGAACCAGAAGAACCAGAAGATGAAGGAAGATAGAAGAAAGAAGAAGCATTTAAATAAAGGAATTGTCAAAAACTGTCTCTTGTCATTTTTAACAATTTTGACAGTTTTTTAGTGAAATGGTAGGGGTAAGTACCCCCTTACCATTTCACACAGGGGGGGGCCGGGATCTGGGGGTCCCCTTGTTAAAGGGGGCTTCCAGATTCCGATAAGCCCCCCGCCGGCAGACCCCCACAACCACCGGCCAGGGTTGTGGGGATGAGGCCCTTGTCCTCATCAACATGGGGACAAGGTGTTTTGGGGGGCTACCCCAAAGCACCCTCCCAATGTTGAGGGCATGTGGCCTGGTACGGTTCAGGAGGGGGGGGCCGCACTCTCGTCCCCCTCTCTTTTCCTGTGGCCTGCCAGGTTGCATGCTCGGATAAGGGTCTGGTATGGATTTTTGGGGGACCCCACGCCGTTTTTTTGGGGGTTTTTTTGGCGCGGGGTTCCCCTTAAAATCCATACCAGACCTGAAGGGTCTGGTATGGAATTTAGGGGGAACCCCACGTCATTTTTTTTTTAAATTTTGGCCGGGGTTCCCCTTAATATCCATATCAGACCTGAAGGGCCTGGTATGGAATTTAGGGGGACTCCTACGTCATTTTTTTTTTTTTAAATTTTGGTTCGGGGTTCCCCTTTTGGGAATTCCCATGCCGTTTTTATCAATGAACTTCTATGTGTATTGTCGGCAATGCAATAGCCGCGGATAGTTTTAAATGAGTTTTTTCCTTCAAAATGTCATTTTGCTGTCAGACTGTTCTAAACACAGGAAACATGCGCCCCTTTACAGGCATACTATAGACACCCCCCCAGGTACGAAATTTAAAGGGATATTACACTTTTATTGTTTGACTTTAAGCATTATTAAAATCACTGCTCCTGAAAAAACGGCCGTTTTTAAAACTTTTTTTGCATTGATCCATGTCCCCTGGGGCAGGACCCAGGTCCCCAATCACTTTGTAGGGTAATAACTTGCATATTAGCCTTTAAAATTAGCACTTTTGATTTCTCCCATAGACTTTTAAAGGGTGTTCCGCGGCATTCGAATTTGCCGCGAACACCCCAAATTGTTCGCTGTTCGGCGAACTTGCGAACAGCCAATGTTCGAGTCGAACTCATGTTCTCGAAGCTCATCCCTAATCAAGATCTCTCTGTTATAGTGTTCAAGATGCTCATTAAGGCTTTTGTCGTACTGTTCAAAAAGTGCATGATCTTTAAATCCTATTAATTGTTTGTTCAAGAGTTCCAACTCCTTCTCTATGTCAGTTAATTTGCATTGGTAGTCGTCCATTAGTAGGGAAATCATACCAGTTGAACATTTTGAGAGATTTTTTTCCCATCCATGCTTGAAGTTAACACTCATATCCTCAAGATCGGGAAAAATTTGAATACGCAACCCAAAAGGGTTCATCTCATTCCTAATATACTCTTTAAATGAGTGGATATGCCAATGGTACGAAGATTTTTTCTCTAACGTCCTTCTAAGATTCATAAACACTGATGACAGTTCCGTGTCTCTCTGTTCCTTCTGTACAAAATTCCTATACAGTCCTGTCATCATAGTATCCCAATTGGAACTCCTCCTCCTCATTGGTGTAATTAGCACGCACCTGCTGTGTCTCCGCCATGTGCTCTTCCCCCACTGCGTCCAACGATAAGGGGCGGGGAATAGACTAGAAAGGACGTCAGGGGTGAGCGGAGTTTCACGCATGCGCAGTGTATATAAAGCATAACATGCGTGCGTAGTACGTACGATCTGTGAGCGGAGGAAGGAGTATCGGAGGCGCCGATCATGATAACGAAGGTAAGATTTAAAATTGGGCCTATACTGCTTCTAGACTGAGGCCTCTATTGGAACAAGATTAGGAGACTTTAGCCTGACATTGGTGTTTGTCTTGTGTTCTGTCTTGCAGAGAAAATGGATATCTTGAAGGATCAGGAGTTTCTCAGCATATTCATAGATATGTTCAGGGGGGCTGCCCTGTCTGTGGCAGGTAAACCACCCTGATTATAAGTACCAAACAGAGGAAGGCAGCGCTGGGTAAATTGCTTGAAATTGTGAAGCCGGTGATCCCCACGGCAGACATCACCTATTTGAAGATCCTAATTGGTGGCATGAGGAGCACAAGAAGGTCCAGGATTCCAAGAGATCAGCAGCTGCAGATGACATTTATGTCCCCAGGCTCCAGACTATGACAGACTGCATTTTCTGGCAGGTCAGACTGAACCCAGGCCAGCAATCTCCACTCTTCCTTCCACGCTTCCTTCCACCTCAGCTGAGGCTTCTGACGTCCAACCTGGGCCTTCCAGGCAGCAACATGTGGAGGAGCCCAGCTTTAACCAGGTATAGCATTCTTCAAAATATTTCTGGTTGTCAAATTAACGATGTTAAATATATGTTACTTTGGAGTACTAATTTCTGATTGTGATTGAAAGTCTCAGCCAGGAGGTGGCCGGGCCAAGTAGGCTGCCCGAAACCCAGGTCCCTCCCCTCTGCCTTCAAAGAAAAAGTGGAAGGAAGAGGAGTAACCTGGAGGAGGCTGCAATAGGCCTATTTTGGAAGGCTACTGAGGCCCTCAGAACACCCCACAGTGTGGAATCCTCCTCCTCCCCACTACTATACTACACTGTCCACTACACTGACTACTATACTGTCCACTATACTACAGTGACCACTATACTGTCCACTACACTACACACTATACTATACTGTCCACTATACTACACTGACCAATATACAGTACTGTCCACTACACTACACTGACCACTATACTACACTGACCACTACACTGAGAACTACACTACACTGACCACTATACTACACTGACCACTATACTGTCCACTATACTACACTGACCACTATACTGTCCACTACACTACACTGACCACTATACTACACTGTCCACTATACACTATACTGACCACTATACTGTCCTGCCTACAGTCTTCCTATACTGACACTACGTATACAGCGCCTCTCCCCCCCCCGTATTTACCCATTCCTCACCTTCTTGTCTTGCATCAGTCCGGAGGATAGGAGGAGGAGAAGACAGTGGCCCCGGCGGCTGACACTTTCCAGTGCTTGTCTTCCCCGCGCTCTGGCCACCTTGTTCATTGTTTCCTGGCGCACTGTGATTGGGCGTATGGGGGTCATGTGCAGAGGCGGGACTTCAGGAGCAACCGTGATCGCGGATAGGCCAGCCCCACGCCGCACATGACCCCCATAAGCACAATCACAGGGCGCCAAACACTGAACATGGCGGCCGGAGCGCGGGGGACACAGGAAATTAAAATTAGGAGGAGGCAGCCAGTAGTGACACTACTGGCACGAAATTGCGCCCACCTAAATGTCACACCTGGGGCCACGGCACCCCCCACACTACACAACTGAGAGGAACAGATTCTTGATCTTTAGCAGCAGATCTGACTTTATGTGACTCATCTAGCACTGGGGATATGATCTCTGACCAAGCTTGTAGCAGAGGTTGAACTAAAGTCAGTTTGTCTCTCCCTTGCTCAATTAAACAGTGCACAGCAGCAATACAATACAACACCACCTGTTGTGAATAGGCTGAATACTGCTGGAAAAAATAACCTGTACAATGTTTCAGCAACCATCCCAAAAATCCAGCCTGGTACATAGTATATGGGGGGGGGTGAAAACATAATGGCCATGAGAGATAAAGTGAAATAGTAGCTCAGAACAGATCTGAATCAAAGATTGTACTTCACTAAAGGAAAATCTGCCCTCAACAGCTAAAGCATGTGCTGTTAGAATGCTTCCCAACAGCTTTTCCTCAGTGAAATCCTGCCAAAGTGAATGACAAATTCTTATCCTTTACTGCAATTTGCACATGGCAAATAACCTTCACTCTAAGCATCTTGACAAAGGAAAAGCAAAAATCCAAAGCATCTGGCTACCAGTTCCCAAGTGTAGCCAATCTGGTCATTCGTGGGCATCATGATTATGTCAGGAATCAGCAGCTAAGGAGAACAGACACAAAGTTATACAAGGGAACTGAGACCAAACAATTAAAGTATATATCTTTAAGGTGATATTTACAGTTAAAACCAGCAAACCATGAACACAGCAAACAAACATGAACAACCCCAAAGACAAACAAGAGCCAAACCCCAAATGCACAAGAACCAGAATAACTAATAAACCTAACTACTAATGAAATACAAATATATACAATATACTGCTAAGGGTACAGGGAATGCAGGGATGTGAGGTAAAGGAGATCAAGGCTGGGAACTAAAGCAGGAGCTAGGCAGAGGGGGCAAGAGCAAGGCTGTCACGTACCTGGTGATGGAGCCTGATATGCAGAGGACGGCCTCTCTCACAACTCTGACTTGGAGCCCCTGATAGAGCTGACAGGAAGCACCGAGATGCAGAGTCGCACGAGTGCCTGGCGGGATTGCTGAACCTGGAGCTTGATCGGAGCACTCGGCCGGGCTGTAGAGGTGTCTGTAGGAATCCCAGAGCAGTGGTAGGCAAGTAGCTGGAGTGAGTAGACAACCGGTCTTCACAGGCAGAAGTGCGGGTGCAGCAGAAGGGATGATGGCACCCTCGAGGCTGAAGAGAAGGCAGGTACAGGCAGGCCGGGTCATACACAAACGGCATGTCAGAAACAGAGGCTGAAGCGGAATCAGATTACAGGCCAGGTCGTCAGCAGACTGGCAGCAAAGTGGCAGAAGGAGCAGGCAGATGCAGAGTAGAGGACAAGCCGGGGTCGGATGAAGGCAGGAAACAGGAACGTCAGCAAGCCGGGTCACAACAGGAGCGGAAGTCAGGTAGGTAATTGCAGGATACACAGGGAACGCTATAGAGCAGACAGCACTGAGTCTGGAAACTGACTGAGTTTAAGTAGCCTGTTTGGGTGTCAAAAGCTGTCACAGGGTGTGTGTGCACCAATGGAATTCTTTTTGGTTATTAATAAAGCTGGTTTTGTATTTGACAATAGTGCTCTCTGTTGACCTTCTTTAGAGAAACCCTCTGTTTCTCATCCCCCCTTTTTTTGTAATATGTTTAAAAGGCCAACTTGAACTGCATCCAGGCTTTTTTCCTATATGATAGGTCTATACTTACCCGCTGGAACTAGTCACCACTATTAATATTCATTGGTTGATCTGGGCAAAAAAATCCCTGTTTTTTTTTCACCAATGGAATTCTGACAGGGGCAGAGGTAACAGGTCATCTTCTTCGGCAGCCACTCAAGCAGGACAGGAAGCCAGGATCAGAGACAGAAGCCTGGTCACAGGAATAGCCAGGGTCATCAACAGGTGGGCAGCGACCAAATCATGATCAGAGCTAAAGTCAGGAACAGAGTCAGGGTCAGGAACTGACAAAAAGTCAGGAGCAAGCCTGGTCAGCAACAAGGGAATTATACAGGATAAAAGCAGGACACAGGAAACAGCTGAAGTTCAGTCAGCACAGAACATGGGCATGAACATCGTTTAAATAGCTTGTCTGGCACCAACGGGAATTGTGCATGTGAGTGTACGTGTGCACGAGCAAATGTGCATTTTTGTGCGTATGCGCACTCAAAGTCACCTTTCTGTGGGGCATATCTGTGCACCAGAAGTATCAAGGGATTACCTGACATTAACATTTCGTTAAGTGGTCCCTCCCTATTCTTCTGTATATATATTTTCTGAAATTCTATTTACAGACCCATGTTTTCTTCTTTTTCCTTTCCCCTCAGAACTCTAGATGTACTCTTCATAGTATGGCCCATTCAAAATTGCAAATGGGGCCGACTGTGATTACTTGGTGTGAGAGGTAAGCTCCATTTAAACCACAGAGAGGCTGACAGCGCCTGTAACTATTCACAGCCATCCACATGTAATCAGACATGCAGCAATTACCTGTGGATGATCGGTCCTGGAGGCAGACAGTCAATCCAGGGCTGATCCACTGCTGGTAATGCATACTTTTTTCAATGGTACTCAATATAGCTGAAAAAAAGAAACATGTATTGACAGTGTGCACAAAAGGACAAAAGGCACATGAAGATTACATATGACAGCACTGTCCTAACAAGCTGATGGTTAGCCAAAAACATTTTTACCTAGGTCAATTTGTAATATATAGACCACAACTAAACAGTAACATTTAAAAAAATAAAATGTATTCCTTTCTAACTCCTTATTAACCCATGGCAACCTTAATGATACCTAATTCATTCCTTGCTCCCCCTTTTCCCTTGGCTTCTATTGTTTACAGATTGTTTTACATTTCTATTTTGCACTATTATCTATTTTTTGTCTTTATTGTTTCAGTGTTTGATATTTTTTCAGTGTCAAAAAAATCAAATTGAAAACAAAAGCTTTATTTAGAAATAACTTTGCCATGCTTTTGACAATAAACCAAATTTTAGTGTCAGAAATGGGGCACTATGAGTGGCATGAAGATGCACAGGGCCTGATCTCCATTGTAGGTAATGTCATATTATTTGATATAGAAATACATGTTACAAAAACATGAACGTATCATAGTACATTAAGTTATAATCATTGAACATTCATAGCTATATCATTTAAAAATTGCTCCCTACAATATTAATCTTCACTAATATATATATTATTTATTTAAATAAAGTGTCAAATGAATCCAGTAAATTTATATAAATATTTAAAAATTAAAAAACAAAAATCATTGCTGAGAAATAGAGTGTTGATTTTTAACCCTGTAAGCTCTGCTAGATCTCAAAAGCTGTAGCAACCAGCTAGTGAAAAATAGAGCATGGCTGTTTCGGAAGTTCACCTCATCTGTGGTCCTAAATAGGGGAACAAAATGCTGAGTATCAACTTAGTAACCAAGTTGTAAAAATGTTTGCACTCTCTCAGGTTCTTTAGCCTCATGGAACTCTGGGAAGCTTCCCAAATGAATTAAGGCTAGAAATAACACTAGCAAGGTTATTTGCTAAAAGAAAATCCACTTTGCACTGCAAGTAGGGGTGCGCATCTTCACTGGCCTCTCGATTCGATTCGATTACGATTATCAAGTCAATGATTCGATCAGATTCGATTCCGCGATGCATCACGATGCATCACGATTACAGCGCAAGTCCGCAAGTGCTCATGATTTTCATAAAAAAAAATTCAAGTAGTCAGGAGAACTCCATTTTTTTATTCTATCTGTTCTTAAGAAAAAAAAAGAGACAGCAGAGGAGCTCCAGGCTCTCTTCCAAAATACTAAAGGAGATGGTCAGAGCCTGCGGAAATGCTACAGGAGATGATCAGAGACTGCAGACATGCTACAGGAGATGATCAGAGACTGCGGACATGCTACAGGAGATGATCAGAGACTGCAGGCATACTACAGGAGATGATCAGAGACTGCGGACATGCTACAGGAGATGATCAGAGACTGCGGACATGCTACAGGAGATGATCAGAGACTGCGGACATGCTACAGGAGATGATCAGAGACTGCGGACATGCTACAGGAGATAATCAGAGACTGCAGACATGCTACAGAAGATGATCAGAGACTGCGGACATGCTACAGGAGATGATCAGAGACTGCGGACATGCTACAGGAGATGATCACAGACTGCGGACATGCTACAGGAGATGATCACAGACTGCGGACATGCTACAGGAGATAATCACAGACTGCGGACATGCTACAGGAGATGATCACAGACTGCGGACATGCTACAGGAGATGATCACAGACTGCGGACATGCTACAGGAGATGATCACAGACTGCGGACATGGCACAGGAGATGATCACAGACTGCGGACATGGCACAGGAGATGGTCACAGACTGCGGACATGGCACAGGAGATGGTCACAGACTGCGGACATGGCACAGGAGATGGTCACAGACTGCGGACATGGCACAGGAGATGGTCACAGACTGCGGACATGGCACAGGAGATGGTCACAGACTGCGGACATGGCACAGGAGATGGTCAGACACTGGGGACAATAATGCAGAGTTGTGGTGTGATGAATGCACATAGAAGACAATTTATGATATGGACTTGTGTCACAGCGCCCCCCCCTCCCCCTCTGTACTTACATGCTGCTCTGCCGGTGGCAGCCTGTAATGAGCAGGGCGATCTGTCTGCTCACCATCTCCCCCCGATCTCCATTCCAGCCGACGGTTGTCGATACTTGGCATGACTATCACATTCTTTCCATCGTATCCTGAGGTCAGCAGTGAATTCTCCCGGGAGAGCGCTCCGTGCGTAAAGCTGTTATTTGTGTGTGTATATTCCGGCCATGTGACTCTCAGCCGCGCCTCCCTCCTCTCACGTCTCTCCTGATGTCAGCCCCGCCCGCCTCTCTTCTGACCTGATAGCTCCATTCAGTGGGCGGAGCTGACATCAGGAGAGACTGAGAGGAGGGAGGCGCGGCTGAGAGTCACATGGCCGGAATATACACACACTAATAACAGCTTTACGCACGGAGCGCTCTCCCGGGAAGGGGCGGGGCCAGAAATCGATTTTGCGGGTCGCATGCATCGATGCCGCATCGGGGACACCCAAATCGCGATGCATCGATGCTGCGATTAATTTCAGCAGCCCTAACTGCAAGTGCACTTGGAAGTAAAGTCGCTGTAGATCCAAGGGGGACATGCAAGGAAAATAAAAAACAGCATTTTAGCTTGCACATGATTGGTTGATAACATCAGCAGAGCTTTCACTCATTTCAGATCTACCCCTTAGATTTAGAGCGACTGCACTTCCAAGTGCACTTTTAGTGCAAAGTGGATTTGCCTTTTGTAAATAACCCCCTAGGTTCCATTAACCTTAAGAAACCTCAGAATATGAACCTTTTTACTACCAGTCAAGCATTTAATGTTTTTTTTTTATCAAAACCTAAAGACAAATACCTAGTACTTAAATAATAAATCATGACTGAATTAAAAAAGGCTAAGTTCACCTTTTTTTCAAAATTCCAGCCCCTCTATGTACCAATATATCATTAATGTACCCATGTTGCAAAAAAATACAAGATTTATTTAGTTTAAAGAACAAGGCCTTACCTTGCTGTATTTCCTAGAAAGCTTCATCACTTGCTGGTATGTAAACATCAGACAGAGAAGCCAGTAAGACCCCTTTCACACTGGGGCGGTTTGCAGCCGTTATTGCGCTAAAAATAGCGCCTGCAAACCGACCCAAAACAGCCGCTGCTGTTTGTTCAGTGTGAAAGCCCAGAGGGCTTTCACACTGAAGCGGTGCGCTGGCAGGAGAAGAAAAAAACTCCTGCCAGCCGCATCTTTGGAGCGGTGAAGGAGCGGTGTAGTCACCACTCCTAAACCGCTCCTGCCCATTGAAATCAATGGGACAGCGCAGCTATACCGCGGCAATACCGTGGCTATAGCCGCGCTATACGAGCGGTTTTAACCCTTTTTCGACCGCCAGCGGGGGGTTAAAACCACACCGCCAGTGGCCGAATACCGCGGTAAAACAGCGCTATAAATAGCGCTGTTTTACCGCCGACGCCCCGTACCGCCCCAGTGTGAAAGCAGCCTAAGACACATGAAGAAATTCATCAGCTGACCTCATTAGAACACACCTGTGGCTACCTTGCCCCCTTCCAGCAGATTACTACCACCCACATCCAGGTGCATGGTTTTCCAATACAATTAGGGCACTTTCACATTGATGCTGAGACTTTACCATGCTTGTGGTGCGGTTTTTAAAGGACATGTGACTCAAAACCACATTGTGGGTGTGTTTTTACCACATTTTTGCTGTGTTTTTACCGCTTTTTCCATTGCTTTCAATGTAACATTTTTGGTGCATTTTTTTTAGCTCCCCAAACATGCTGCAAAGATTTTTTACACCGCCCCAGTGTGAACACATCCCTTGATTTTGAAGAGAGGCAATTCAGGCCCTTTTTTTAACGCAAAAGTGCTTCAAAAACTCCTCAGTGTAAAAGGGCTCTTAACCACTTGCCAACCACCTGCCACAGATGTACTGCTGCAAGGCAGCTTAGCTGCACAAATCGCCATACTGATACGGCGATCCATTCGCTAGATTTCGTGGGCAAGCACGTTGCTCTCCGATTGGCCAGCAGGTGAGCCAATCAGCGAGTCTTGTGGATACACAGATACAGAACGGGCATCTGCCGAAGTAAACAAGGCAGATCTGCATTCTGTCAGGGGATGACACTGAGATTTATCTTCCTGCTAAGCAGGAAGATGGATCTGTGTGTTTCCCTAGTCACACAGTCCCCCATAGAGTTAGAAAACACAAACAGGGAACAGATTTAACTCCTTGATCGCTCCTGATTTTAACCCCTTCCCTGTCAGTGTCATTAGTACAATGTCAGTGCATATTTTTAGCATTGATCACTGTAATAATGTCACTGGTTCCCAAAAAGTGTCAAAAATGTCAGTTAGATGTCCGATCTGTCTGACGCAATGTCACAGTCCCGCAAAAAATCATTGATTGTCATCAATACCAGTAAAAAAAAAAAAGTTAAAAAATGCCATAAATCTATCCCCTATTTTGTAGACGCTATAACATTTGCGCAAACCAATCAATATACGCTTATTGGGATTTTTTTTTACCAAAAATATGTAGAGGAATACATATTGGCCTAAACTGATCATTTAAATATATATTTTTTTGGATATGTATTATAGCAGAAAGTAAAACATTTTTTTTTTTAATTATCTGTATTTTTTTGTTTATAGCACAAAAAATAAAAATCGCAGAGGTGATCAAATACCACCAAAAGAAAGCTCTATTTGTGGGAAAAAAAGCATTTTGTTTGGGCACAATGTCACATGACCGTGCAATTGTCAGTTAAAGTAAGACAGTGCTGCAAGAAATGGTCTGGTCAGTAGCCTTCCTGACGGTAATCCCGAATGTGGCTTGGGGTTAAATTTCAGTCCCTTTAGCGGTAACCCCGAGCCACACTCGGGATTACATTGCAGGATACTGGTGCGGCATTACTTACCTTGTCCCCAGGATCCTGTGATGTCCCCCGCAGTGTCCGTGGGCTCTGTCTCCTCCAAAGCCTCTGCGTGCCAGGCTCCGTTCCCTGCGAGCGGCGCGACTCACGGGGGCGGAGCCTGGCGGCAAATTCCAAAAAATGTAAAAACCATAACACATACAGTACTGTAATCTTACAGATTACAGTACTGTATGAAATTATTTCACATCCCTTTTGTCCCCAGTGCTTTGGCTCATGCCCTGCATGCAGTTTTATCCCTTTCATGACTAAGCCTATTTTTGAAATTTGGTGTTTACAAGTTAAAATCCGTATTTTTTGCTAGAAAATTAATTAGAGTACCCAAACATTATATATATTTTTTTAGCAGAGAATCTAGAGAATAAAATGGCGATTGTTGCAATATTTTTATCACACGGTATTTGTGCAGCGATGTTTTAAACGCAAATTTTTGGAAAAGGGACACTTTCATGAATTTTAAAAAATCCAAACAGTAAAGTTACCCCAATTTTTTTGTATAATGTGAAAGATGATGTTACGCCGAGTAAATAGATACCAAACATGTCACCCTTTATAATTGCACGCACTCGTGGAATGGCGACAAACTACGGTACCTATGAATTTCCATAGGTGACGCTTTAAAAATTTTTTTTACGGTTACCAGGTTTGAGTTACAGAGGAGGTCTAGGGCTAGAATTATTGCTCTTGTTCTGACGATCGGGGCGATACCTCACATGTGTGATTTGAACACCGTTTACATATGCGTGCGCAACTTCCGTATGCGTTTTCTTCGCTGCGCGAGCTCGCGGGGACAGGGGCACTTTAAAATTTTTTTTTTTTTTTTTAATTTTTTTTAATTTTTTTTTTTACTTTATAAATTGTGTTTTAAAAAAAAAAATTTTTAACTTTTATTGCTGTCACAAGGAATGTAAACATCCCTTGTGACAGTAATAGGTGGTGACAGGTACTCTTTATGGAGGGATGGGGGGTCTAAAAGACCCCCCATCCCTCCTTTACACTTCAAAGTATTCAGATCGCTGAAAACGGCGATTCTGAATACTGTGTACTTTTTTAAATTGGGCGCCATTGGCAGCCGAGTAAACGGGAAGTGACGTCATGACGTCGCTTCCGCGTTCGCAACGAGAAGGCTGGAACGAAGCCACCCACAGCTTCGTTCCAGCCCACCCCCAGCTGCCGAAGATACCCGATCGGACACCAGGCCTCCCGATCGCACGGGAGGCACGGTAACAGCGGCGGGAGGCGGTGGGAGGGGGGGGATGTCCCCTCCCGCTCCTCCGGTATAACAACCGAGCGGCTTTTAGCTGCATCGGTTGTTATACTCGGGTAGCCGATCGCCCGCTGGAAACAACGGTACCGGGATGATGCCTGCAGCTGCGGGCATCATCCCGGTATAACCCCGGAAAGCCGAGTATGCATATCTGTGTACGGTCGGCGGGAAGGGGTTACATGATATATACTGTTCTTTCTGCCTGGAAACTGGAGATTGTCCATAGCAACCAAAAAGTGTCCCTTTATGTCAAAAGTGGCTTTAGATCAGCTAGAAAACAGCGATAGTAAATTAGAACACTTGCAGAATTTAGCGATAGTGAATCGTGGGGAAATCTATTTTATTATTATTATATTATTATTTTTTTAAATTATTTATATTTATTTATTATATTATAATTTATGTTTTTGTGTTTCAAACTTCATCATACCCGGGATATCTACTAGACTCTTGTTTGGACAGATTTAAGTGTGTTATTGTTAAGAATTACAGGCCTACAATATAAAACGCCAAATTTCCATGCAAAATAATTGTACCGCTTTCAGCACCTAAAATCCAAAGTAATCATACCGCCAGGGAGGTTAAATCCTTTTGTGGCTGAAGTGGTTAATTAGTGATCACTGTTCTCACTAAATACACAGACATCATTTTTTTTCTTAATTTCATCTAGCATAGATTATTTATTTGGTATTTTGGAGTGTGCAGGAGATAGTTAAAGAAAAGGAAAGATAGGCTTCATAACCAGAATTTAAATACTTTGTTGTAGGCTTCATTTTAACCACTTCAGCCCTGGAAGGATTTACCCACTTCCTGACCAGGCCATTGTTTGCGATACGGCACTGTGTACAATTGTGCAGTCATGCAACTCTGTACCCAAACAAAATTGATGTTCTTTTTTTTCCCACAAATAGAGCTTTTTTTTGGTGGTATTTGCTCACCTCTGAGATTTTTAATTTTTGAGCTGATACAAGTTAGTGTAGTGTACAATGTTCAGCTAAAGCTACAAGTGTAAGTGTGTCCTCTGAACAGTGTTCAGCTAAAGCTACAATTTAGTGTAGTGCGTCCTCTGAACAGTGTTCAGCTAAAACTACAAGTTAGTGTAGTGCGACCTCTGCACAGTGTTCAGCTAAAGCTACCTGTAGAAGGTTGGTGGTGTTTTCCTGATCCTATCACTACTGCAGGCAGCTAAATAAGCTACAAGTTAGTGTAGTGCATCCTCCTCACAGTGTTCAGCTAAAACTACAAGTTAGTGTAGTGCGACCTCTGCATAGTGTTCAGCCAAAGCTACAAGTTAGTGTAGTGCGTCCTCCTCACAGTGTTCAGCTAAAGCTACAAGTTAGTGTAGTGCACAGTGTTCAGCTAAAGCTACAAGTTAGTGTAGTGCATCCTCCTCACAGTGTTCAGCTAAAACTACAAGTTAGTGTAGTGCAACCTCTGCACAGTGTTCAGCTAAAGCTACAATTAGTGTAGTGCGTCCTCCTCACAGTGTTCAGCTAAAGCTACAAGTTAGTGTAGTGCGTCCTCCTCACAGTGTTCAGCTCAAACTACAAGTTAGTGTAGTGCGACCTCTGCACAGTGTTCAGCTAAAGCTACCTGTAGAAGGTTGGTGGTGTTTTCCTGATCCTATCACTACCACAGGCAGCTAAATAAGCTACAAGTTAGTGTAGTGCGTCCTCCTCACAGTGTTTAGCTAAAGCTACAAGTTAGTGTAGTGCGTCCTCCTCACAGTGTTCAGCTAAAGCTACAAGTTAGTGTAGTGCGTCCTCCTCACAGTGTTCAGCTAAAGCTACAAGTTAGTGTAATGCGTCCTCCTCACAGTGTTCAGCTAAAACTACAAGTTAGTGTAGTGCGACCTCTGCACAGTGTTCAGCTAAAGCTACCTGTAGAAGGTTGGTGGTGTTTTCCTGATCCTATCACTACCGCAGGCAGCTAAATAAGCTACATGTTATTTTTTTGCGAGCTCTGAACAGTGTTCAGCTAAAGCTACCTGTAGAAGGTTGGTGGTGTTTTCCTGATACTATCACTACCGCAGGCAGCTAAATAAGCTACAAGTTAGTGTAGTGCGTCCTCCTCACAGTGTTCAGCTAAAACTACAAGTTAGTGTAGTGCGACCTCTGCACAGTGTTCGGCTAAAGCTACCTGTAGAAGTTTGGTGGTGTTTTCCTGATCCTATCACTACTGCAGGCAGCTAAATAAGCTACAAGTTAGTGTAGTGCGTCCTCCTCACAGTGTTCAGCTAAAGCTACCTGTAGAAGGTTGGTGGTGTTTTTCTGATCCTATCACTACCGCAGGCAGCTAAATAAGCTACAAGTTAGTGTAGTGTGTCCCCCTCACAGTGTTCAGCTAAAATTACAAGTTAGTTTAGTGTAACCTCTGCACAGTGTTCAGCTAAAGCTACAAGTTAGTGTAGTGCATCCTCCTCACAGTGTTCAGCTAAAGCTACAAGTTAGTGTAGTGCGTCCTCTGAACAGTGTTCAGCTAAAGCTACAAGTTAGTTTAGTGTGACCTCTGCACAGTGTTCAGCTAAAGATACCTGTAGAAGGTTGGTGGTGTTTTCCTGATCCTATCACTACCGCAGGCAGCTAAATTATTTAAACTTTAGTGTAGTGCGACCTCTGCACAGTGTTCAGCTAAAGCTACCTGTAGAAGGTTGGTGGTGTTCTCATACTACAGGCAGGCAGTTGATATTGCTAGCTGCAGTATCAGTATATATATATATATATATATATATATATATATATATATATATATATATATATCCCAGCTTAGTGCAGCTACAGGCCATTAGTATGTCTGGAAGGCCAACAAGGAGAGGCAGACAGTCACAAGCCAATAAAAGAGGGCAAGCAGGCTCTGTGTCTAGAGGCAACAGTGCTGGTCGTGGAGACAGTGCATCCTCATCAGCACGTGGCCATGGGACACGCTTGGCCTTTTTACCGGCAGCTGGCCGCATTGAGCCGCAACATGCGGAAGACTTGGTCGAGTGGATGACCAAGCCGTCCTCATCCTCCTCATCCTCTCTCACTAATGCTCAGGGTACTTTGTCTGGCAAAGCAGCTGCCAATGCGGCCTCTGCCCTCGGCTCAATGGAATCAGTGACTCCTTCGCTAGCCCCACCATGTCCTCCTGAGGAGTCCCTCGAACTGTTTGACCACAGTGTTGGATACATGCTCCAGGATGATGCCCAGCATTTAGAAGGCTCTGATGATGATACTGAGCTAGATGAAGGCAGCAACGTGAGCACGGACAGAGGAAGTGCCCAAGATGGACAGCAATCTGGCAGTCATGCTCCCCCTGCTGCAGCAGACTGCCAGGTTTGCTCCAGTGATGAGGAGGGAGGGGATGATGAGGTTACTGACTCAACGTGGGTGCCTGATAGGAAAGAAGAGGAGGAGGCACATCACCAACGAGGCAGGATGCCCTGCAGGGGCCAGCCTAAGGGCAGCACACTGACTGCATCACACCGCAAAGCTCCGCATGTGCAGGGTGCTGCTGTCTCTGCGCGTTATTCTAAAAGTTCTTTGGTGTGGGCCTTTTTTGAGACAAGTGCATCAGATTGCACTGCTGCTATTTGCAACATATGTCTCAAGCGTATGTCGCGTGGCCAAAACATCTCCCGCTTGGGCACCACATGCTTGACCAGACATATGTTGACCTGCGATGCAGTTCGTTGTTAAGTGTATCTAAAAGACTCACACCAAAGAACAAAGAGGACCTCTCCTTGCTCCTCATCAGCTGAGATCTCCAACCCCACTATACCTTTAGTCCTCTCTGAGACCTGCACTGAGAGGAATGAAGGTGTAGAATTAGGTGTGTCACAGCCAAGTACTTGTGGGCAATCTGCTTTCGGTACACCGACGTCAGATTGTACCAGGCAAATTTCCCTGCCCCAGCTGCTGCACCGCTGAAAGAAGTTCGCTCCCAGCCATCCACATGCCCAGTGGTTGAATGCTAGCTTGGCAAAATTGCTAGCACTTCAACTGCTACCTTTTCAGTTAGTAGACTCTGCCCCCTTCCATGAGTTTGTGGAATGTGCGGTTCCTCGGTGGCAGGTACCCAAATGTCACTTTTTCTCACGGAAGGCGATTCCGGCTCTCTACCGGCATGTGGAAGGCAATGTCTTGACCTCGCTGGACAGGGTGGTCAATGGTAAGGTGCATATTACCGCTGACTCATGGTCCAGCAGGCATGGACAGGGATGTTACCTAAGTTTCATGGCGCATTGGGTGACTCTGCTGGCAGCTGGGAAGGATGCAGGACAAGGTGCAGTACTGTTGGAGGTTGTTTCGCCACCACGCCTCCAAAATGCCATTACTAATGATTGTGACACACCTTTCTCCTCCACCCCTCCTCTTCTTCTTCCTCCATGGCCTCTTCCTGTGCTTTGTCCTCAGAACCAGCGGTGCTCTGTAGGCATTCAAGGGGCTACGCAAGTACACAGGCCAAAAAATGCCATGCGGTGCTTGAGCTGGTGTGCTTGGGAGACAGGAGCCACACTGGGACAGAGGTCCTTTCAGCTCTGCAGGGGCAGGTTCAGAGGTGGTTGACGCCACGTCAACTTAAGGCAGGAATGGTGGTTTGTAACCTCCTCTCCGCCCTCCGACAGGGAGAACTGACCCATGTGCCAAGTTTGGCTCATGTCCTTAACTTGATGGTGCAGCGGTTCTTGGGCAGATACCCGGGCTTACAGGATGTCCTGAGGCAGGCCAGGAAAGTCTGTGTGCATTGCCACCAGTCATATAATGCCAGTGCTTGGCTGGCAGACCTGCAAAAGGAGTTTAACCTGCCCAATAACCGCCTAATCTGTGACATGCTGCACACCCAGCAGAGGGCCATCAATGAGTACCTGTGCGACTATGGCACAAGGACAGGTCAGAGGTCAGGGGAGCTTGTTTTTTTTCCCCACGCCAGTGGGCCATGATCAGGGATGCATGCACTGTCCTGTCACCATTTGAGGAGGCCACGAGGATGGTGAGCAGTGACAGTGCATGCATCAGTGACACTGTCCCCCTTGTCCACCTGTTGGAGCACACGCTGCGTGGAATAAAAGACAGGGCACTTGAGGCAGAACAGAGGCAGGAAGAGGAGGACTTCCTTAGCTCTCAAGGCCCCCTTTATCCAGACAGTGTTCCTGTGTGCCCGCCGATCACACAGGAAGAGGACGATGAGGAGGAGGATTGTGTCAGTATGGAGGTGGAGCCTAGCACTCAGCATCAGCAGCAGTCTTTAAGGGATCAGTCCCATGAAACACATGGACTTGTATGTGGCTGGGAGGAGGTGGCTGTGGACCATGTCGTCCTTAGTGACCCAGAGGACTCCGGACCGAATGCCTCAGCAAACCTATGCTGCATGGCCTCCCTGATCCTGCAAAGCCTGCGGAAGGATCCTCGTATTCGTGGTTCCAGCAACCATCGCCAGCGTCTGTTTTACATGGTGCAGGAATACCTAGGGGCAAGATCTGACTTGAACACCTTTCCCACCGAAAATCCTCTGGGTTACTGGGTCTTGAGGATGGATCACTGGCCAGAGCTTGCACAGTATGCAATTGAGCTACTGGCCTGTCCTGCATCCAGCGTTCTTTCGGAACGCACATTCAGTGCTGCTGGAGGCTTTGTAACCAATCACAGGGTGCGTCTGTCCACCAACTCGGTCAATCGACTGACCTTCATAAAAATGAATCAGTCTTGGATCACAACCAGCTACCAAGCACCTGATGCTGATGTAAACGAATAATTTTTTTGGAAATGTCAGATCTCTTCACAGACTGCCTATGCTGATGCTGAGTAACTATCCTGTTATGCTGAGTAATTATCCTCTTCCTCCTCAATGATCATGCTGATAGCTTGTAAGAACATTTTTGGTTCTGGGTGCCGCCACCAGTGCCTAAGGCCCAATTTTTAAGCCCCTGTAATTACAATTTTTGATGCAATTCTTTGCAGCAGGGCTAGTCCCTGCGCTCCAACTAGAGTATCTGTGAGGGGTTGCAGTGTTGTGGCACCAGCACCAGTGCCTAAGGCCCAATTTTTCAGCCCCTGTTCAACAGGGACATGTAATTAGAATTCTTGATCTAATATTTCACAACAGGGCCTGTTTCTGCACCCACCAATATTAACTGTGAGGACTTACAGTGTTGTGGCACCAATACCACCACCAAAGGCCCAATTTTTCAGTCCTTGTTTAACAGGGGCATGTAATTACAATTCTTGATTGAATATTTCACATCAGGGCACGTTTCTGCGCCCACCAAGATTAACCGTGAGGACTTACAGTGTTGTGGCACCAGCACCACCACCACCATCACCAAAGGCCCAATTTTCCTGGCCCTGTTCAACAGGGGCATGTAATTACAATTCTTGATCTAATATTTCACAGCAGGGCCCTGTGAGGGCTTACAGTGTTGAGGCCAAAACAACACCTAAGGCCCAAATTTCTGCTGAGTATATAGGGCAGGCCCCTACTTTCAAACATCCAACTTACAAACGACTCCTACTTGCAAACGGAAGGAGACAACAGGAAGTGAGATGAAATCTACCCCATAGGAAGGGAAATTCTCTCCTGTAAGAGTTAATATGGGAAAAACTTTTCTCCTTTCCACTGATGCTTTATCACCAATCCTTGTTTCACTAAAAACCACAAATTTTCAAAAAACATTTGTCATTGGGACAAAAAGTGAGGTGAAATCTTCTGAAGAGGAGCACAGACAGCAAAACAAATGTCACAGGGGTGATAACCCTTCCCTATGTTTTCCAAAAAGCTTAAAAACAGATTTTTTGGCTGGAGCTACACTTTAAAAATGTACCAGTTCAAAATTACAAACAGATTCTACTTAACAGCAAACCTACAGTCCCTGTCTTGTTTGCACCGCCTGTATACTGCTGTTCAGAGTATATAGGGCCTGGGGGCCCCACGCCTTTCCTTTTTTTAATTTGGGTGCAGGGTTCCCCTTAATATCCATACAGGACCCAAAGGGCCTGGTAATGGACTGGAGGGTACCCATGCCGTTTGTCTCACTGATTTTCATCCATATTGCCAGGACCCAACATTACATTAAAGCCGCAAGCAGTTTTAAATGACTTTTTTTCCATTAAAAATGTCATTTTGTGCAGGGACTGTTCTAAGCACCAGAAACACGCGCCACTTTACAGGCATACTATAGACACCTCCCAGGTACGATATTTAAAGGAATATTTCACTTTTTTTTTTTTTACTTTAAGCATCATTAAAATCACTGCTCCCAAAAAAAGGCAGTTTTTAAAAGTTTTTTTGCATTGATACATGTCCCCTGGGGCAGGACCCGGGTCCCCAAACCCTTTTTAGGACAATACCATGAAAATTAGCCTTTAAAATGAGCACTTTTGATTTGAATGTTCGAGTCCCATAGACATCAATGGGGTTCTAACATTCGTGCAAATTTTTGGCCCGTTCGCAGGTTCTGCTGCGAACCGAACCGGGGGGTGTTCGGCTCATCCCTAATGGACAGCACCTGAGTTAAATATGTGAGTGTCACAGCAAAGGGTCTGAATACTTAGGACCATGTGATATTTCAGTTTTTCTTTTTTAATAAATCTGCAAAAATGTCAACAATTCTGTGTTTTTCTGTCAACATGGGGTGCTGTGTGTACATTAATGAGGAAAAAATGAACTTTAATGATTTTAGCAAATGGCTGCAGTATAACAGAGTGAAAAATTTAAGGGGGTCTTGGTTTGCGCAAAAGTTATAGTAAAAGTTATAGCATCTACAAAATAGGGGAAATTTTTAGGGACCTTTTATTTTTTTTTATTGTTTTTACTAGTAATGGCGGTGATCTGTGATTTTTGGCGGGGTTGCAACACTTCAGCAGACAAATCTGACCCTAAGTGACACTTTTTGGTGACCAGTGACACCAATAAAGTGATCAGTGCTATAAAAATGCACTGATCACTGTATAAATGGCACTGGCAGGGAAGTGGTTAACATTAGTGGTGATCAAAGGGTTAAGGGTTCCCTAGGGAAGTGCTTCCTAACTGTCAGGGTGATGGGCTCACTGGTAGTAGAACGACATCGTTGTTCCTGATCACAAGGAACAGCTGATCTCTCTCTCCTCCCCTGTCACAACAGGGATCTGCCTTGTTTACAAAGGCAAATCCACGTTCTGCCTCTCTTTCCCACAATTGTGGGTGGCGGGCGGACATCCAGTCCGCCAGAACAGCTGGCGAGCTCCCATGGCGGGCACACCCGCCGCAAAAGCCAGTGCAGAACCAACGTACCAGTACATCGATTTGTGCAGCCGAGCCAACTTGCCGCAGTGTAACTGCAGTGGCTTGTCAGCAACTGGCTAAAAATGACATGCATCTTGCATCTTTTCAGTCCAAAAATGCATATTTAGGGTGTAACATGTAGCATGTTGCTAAGCACCCCAGAGCCCCCCTGTGACAGAGTTCAGGGGTTCTTCTTCCAGTGGAAAATGGGATTTGTAGTTTTTAATGGAACATGAGCGTAGTAATGAGTGCACTCATAATCCATTGACATTTCCTCCAGCTTTCTAACTGAAAGCCCACATATGCTTTGCAGGTTCCTGTGAAAATAAATAAATAAAAAAATCACTTTTTTATTCAGCAAAAATATGTGCATTTATTTTTTTTTCTTATAGGTGAATTTAGTCTTTAACATGTATATATTTCACAGAAAAATGTAGTATATTCTACAAATGTAAACAAAATGATTCTAAAGACAGGAAGTTTTTACCTTAATGCATTCTATGCATTAGGTAGAAAACCTTCTGCAAGCAGCCCCCCCCCCACTTAATACTTACCTGAGCCCAATCTCAAGGATGTGCACAAGAGCAGAGGCTCTCTCAGCTCTCTCTCTCCTCATTGGCTCAGACCCAGCAGCTGTCAGTCCCAGCTAGTGAGGAGGACATCAGAGGTAGGGAGAGCTGCATTCTGTGTGTCTTATGGACACACAGAGCCTGCTCGGGAGTGGCACAAGTGCCCCTCATAGCAAGCGGCTATGGGGGCACTTGGGGGGGGGGAGTGAGAGTGACCAGGAGTGCTGATGGGGAACCTGAAAATAAGAGGATCAGGGCTGCTTTGTGCAAAACCATTTCACTGAGCAGATAAGTATGACATGTTTGTTACTTCAAAAAATAAAAATTGAGCCTTTAGAATCACTTTAAGGTAGACTGCATTTTTAAAAGGACACACATCATGCAGTTTTAACCCAAAAATGCACAAGAAAGTAAACATACAGTACAGTAATAAGAAACAAATATTGTATAGACTCCATGTACAATATTTTAAAACGTCTTGAGCTATATTTTAAACAAGAGGGAAACTGGTCAACTTTAAATCCAAAGAACAACATTATGATATATGTATGTCACACAAAAAAGTATAATATTGTACAGACTACATACACAGTATTTAAGCACTTTTGGTTTTTCACATTTTGAATATGAGAGATACAAAGTCAACTACAAAAATTAAAGTGTATTTATTTCATCAGAGAAAGAAAACCAAAATATTGTAGTCAGTTTGTGTACAGTAGTTAAGCAGTTGTAGTAGGCCTACATCTGAACAGGAGAAACAAAACCCAGCTTTTAATTAAAAACAAAAATACTATTTTCAATTAAAAAGTCACCAAAATGTTGCAGTGACAAATTGCACAGCATGTAAAGTGGTTCTAAAGGCAGAAGGTTTTTTACCTTAATGCATCCTTTTGTGTGCAGCATCCTCTCTAATACTTACCTGAGCCCCATCTTGATCCAGCAATGTGCAGCCTTGGCTGTCCGGGGACACTCCTTCCTCATTGGCTGAGACAACAGCAGGTGCCATTGGCTCCAGCTGCTATCAACCAAAGTCAGTGAGTCAATGAGAAGAGAGAGAGAGGGTGGGGCTGAGCCACGGCTCCGTGTCTGAATGGACACACAGAGCAGCGGCTCGGGAGCAAGCATGCTCAAGTTCTCCCATAGCAAGCTGCTTGCTCTGGGGGAACTCAGGAGGAGGGAGGGGCCAGGAGTGCCAGTGAGGGACCCGAGAAGAGGAGGATCTGGGCTGCTCTGTGCAAAACCACTGCACAGAGCAGGTAATTACAACATGTTTGTTATTTTTAAACAAAAGAAAACATAGCCTTTATTGTCACTTTAAGAGCTTTTGCTAAGCTGTATTCCGAAAAGGTGACGTGCCAGCCAGCTTTTAATCCAATAATCAACATTAGAGAATTTTTGATTTCTGACTGATAGAAAAGCAAGCGATATATTTTTACTGACTCCATACACAGTCATTTAGCAAATGTATTATTTTTTATTTTGAACAGGTGGGTCAACAGTCAGCTTTTAATCAAAAATCAACATTAGAATTTTTTGTCCATTAGTATTTAAGCAATTTAACTAAGCCCCGGTATAACAGAGAGAGACCAGTCACACCAGGCACTATTTCTGAAAAACAATAACCAAAAATATTGTCGATTGCTGATGCAGTAGAATAGGCAGAAAACCAGTAGACACAGAGTATAATTTCCCTTTAACAAAGAATATAAAGTCCACTTGTGATTTATTATAGTCCACTTCCAGGTTGACACCGTGTTTCCCACACCAGTGAAAAAAGGAACCTCCACCAGGAATATATTTGCAAAGGCTTACCATTGCATGAATCAGCACCCATGGTACACCTCAAAGCTCATCACTTGGCAATAGACTGGGCTCAGGATATCTCCAGATGCTTTGTGGTTGTCAAACAAAGGAAGCAATAAGACTCCAACTGTGATCTCACAGGACACTTCCAAAGAATAATTCTGGTCACCAATGTCCATAACTGCGCAATCAAAGAAAGAATAAAAGGAGACCCATGCTCCACATAGTGTAAACTAGCTTACCCCTAATGCAGGTGGTCAGAAACTATAGCTAGCTTCTGTGTTCTTGACCTATAACAGCCCCCTTTCCCATAGGGCAAGCAGGCCTATCAGTACTCAGTTGCCCCCAGGTTTTATACACAATGCTATAGTGCCTGGCCACCATGTCAGGGCAGGCACAAACTGAGCAAAGCAAATGGGTACTTGTGGTTGGCAGACAGGCAGAGTGGTTCAATGACAGGTCAGGTACAAGGCAGGCAAAGTTCAGAATAGTCAGAGTCAGTCCATAGTCAAAAGGCAGGCAGAGTTCAGAGAATAGTCAATATCTGACTCAAGGTAATAGGAGAATCCAAACAGTAGAGCAGGGCAGACAGACAGAGAGCTTGCACATATTACACACGTTATCACAAGCAATAGACCACAGGCTTACCACAGGCTTAAAATTGCCAACATGTTATACTTACCTGCTCTGTGTAGTGGTTTTGCACAGATTCTCCTTTTCTCGGGTCCCCTGCTGATGCTCCTGGCCTCTCCCTCCTGCCGAGTGCCCCCACAACAAGCAGGTTGCTGTGGAGGCACCCAAGCAAGCGTGCTTCCAAACTGTGGCTCTGTGTGTCCATTCACACACACAGAGCCATAGCCCAGCCCCACCTCCTCCATTTTCCGATTGGCTCACTGGCTGTGATTGACAGCAGCGGGAGCCAATGACTCCTGTTGCTGCCAAAAGCCAAACAGAGAGGCAAGACTCTTGTGGACATCACTGGATCAAGAGAGGGCTAAGGTATTTATTAGGGGGGTGGGGGACTGCTGCACACAGGTTTTTTACCTGCATGGCTAGAATACGTGAAGGTAAAAAACCTTGTGCCTTTGCAACCACTGTTAATCAGGTCTTCATTCAGAGATCATTCACCTTGCAGGTAGACAGGCAGACAGGGAAAATGCATCATAGCCAAAACCAGGATGCTTGAACCAGCAGCTATGATAGAGCTCCTGACATTATCCCCCCTCTGAGGAGGGGCCCCCAGACCCCTTGGAGCAGTCTGCTGGGCATCCCCTACAGGACAATCAGGCTGGGCAATGGTCAGGAGATCAGCAGGGTCAGGTTGGTTAGCAGGTAGAGAGTCTACAGAGCCAAACTCAACAGTTGACAGAGAATGAGTAATGTCAGGCTGGATAGCAGGTGAAATGTCACTGGAGTCAAGGTGGATAGCTGGAACACAGGTTGGATGCAGACTGGCTTGAAGAAAAAGGTTAAGTGCCCCACCTGGCTGACAGAGGCAGTCTATACAAAGAATGGATGGAACTCCATAGACAGGTTTGAGCAGATGTAGTTGCAGTAGGGTGAGGCCAGGTTACTCAAAGTCCTGAATATGAGCCCAATTGGCATGGGCTGGACTGGAGTAACTGGTGCAAAGGCAGACTGGACCACATTGGCAGGTGTATAGACAGCAGAACTTGAGGACAAGTTAGCCTGGATGTGCAAGCAATGGTGTTTAGGGACAGGCAAAGGTAGGAGTAATCAAGATGGTTTGACTTTTGAGGACTTAGAGCGAGCCCAGGTTTTGCAAGCTTTTACATAGTAACCAGAGTCCTTATGGAGAGAGGGTCACCAAAGCCCACAAGAAACCAAAGAAAAAGTTTTAGTAATCCCTGGGTGCCCAGCCATCTTAGCGTCATGTGCTTCTGAAAGCACTTTAAGCCTAAGGTGGAGGGGAACAAACAGCTTTCCAGGGTTGGAAAGATTGGGCAGAATACTAGACTGAGCCTTTGAAATAGAGTTCAAAAGGTTTGGGGAAAGGCCCCCATCACTTGTACTGGAGGTAAGATATTGTGAAATTTAGTGGAATTTTCTAAACATGGCTCAAAGCTGTGAGACAGCAGGTAAGTCCAGCCTCTGGGAAGAAAAGTTTCCGACTGTGGTAATTGGCTGGAGAGGTGGCCTGTAGAGGATTCAACAAACTTGTCAGTGTCTTCTGCTTGAGCAGAGTCATATAAAGGCAAATGGTTAAGCAAAGCAGTCACACTTGGAAAATTTGCCATGATCATGATCCTGCACGCCTTTCCCGTAAACATCTATCTATACGGATAAAAAAAACACAAGAACACCTGTGGCTCTGTGAGTCTAGGGGCCAAGTAGAGTGCTAGTATATAAGTATAGGCGCAGTTAACTGGAGAAATAAGTAAAAAAAAACCATAATCCACAGACAGGTATGTATAAGTGAAAAATTCATATGTATATCTAAAAAAACATTAGGAACATTTAAAAACCTTTAAAAATATATTTAAAAATAGGTGTATGAAAGGCCACAATGATAGATATATATATTTTTTATATGTTAAACAATATATATATATATATATATATATATATATATATATATATATATATATAAAGATAAGTCCATAGGTCCAAAACCAGGGAAGAAAGTTCGGATGTAGGGCTGCCTTGGATGGGAACTGAAACCAGGTTCCAAAATCCGGCGAGAAGCACAAAAAAAGAGAGGCGCCTCTAGGTGTAGACGTAAGAACAGTTTATTCGTAAATCATTTGTCAAATTCACTCACATTTTGGAAGTTATCAGAACAGCATGTAAATGTGGGATATCCATCATAAAGGTAAACATCAGATCGGTCACAGAACTCCTTCCTGTCTGCTGAATGCTCTGCCTCACCGCTAGAATGTTAAGCCGGCCACAGTGAAAACAACAAACCAAAATGAGGCCTAGAGCGCAGGTGGACAGCGGGCGGGGAGAGATGACATCACTGGCAAGCGACGCGTTTCCTGGGTGTACGGGCTGCAATGACGTGACAACCGTGCCCCTTCGTCAAGCTGTAGATGGATAGGGATAAGGGCGATAAGAATCTGATGTGGGGGGAGTGGCCAAGGGCAGAGGGCACTGTGATAGGTCTAGGCAGAACTATGTTACGATGCATGGAGAATAAAACATAGAGGAGTGGCCAAGACAATGATGGAAGTGTCAGCAATACTATGTAAAAATTAAACAATGAATATATGTCTCGGTAATAGATAAATACGATGATAATGGCATATAATGTAAATGAATAGGTGAATAGGTGTGAAGGGTAGGGAAGGGGGAAATGATACCGAAAATGTATAAAAATATGTCAGGAATAAAATAATAAGGGCAGAGGGCACTGTGATAAGTCTAGGCAGAATTATGGCACAGTGGCCAAGACCATGATGGAAGTGTCAGGAATACTATGTAAAAATTAAACAATGGCAATAGATGAATACGATAATAATGGCATATAATGTAAATGAATGGGTATGAAAAGTAAGGAAGGGGGAAATGATACCAAAAATATATAAAAAATATATAAAAATATGTCGGGAATTAAATAATAATGACGACAGTGTGAATAGCTAGGCAAAAACAAAGTAAATACCTTAGCATTAATAAAAAGTAAATTAATGGATGGGGATAAATTAAAAAAAAAAATTATAATAATAAAAAATAATCACGAAGAGTATGGGGGGGAGAGAGAGAGAGACCTACAAAACCGTATGTACAATAAATATGAATATGTGGGAAGGGGTAATAGAAAATGTACCCCCACGTGCTGATGGCGGAGGATGGGGGGGATATTAATTACCGTATTTATCGGCGTATAACACGCACCGGCGTATAACACGCACCCCAATTTAGGAGGGAATTTTAAGGAAAAAAAAACTTTTAGGAGGGAAGTTGAAGGAAAAAAAACTTACATTTAAATGCCCATCATTGCAGCCTTCTCAGTGCAGCCTTCCCCAGTGCAGCCTTGTTAGTGCAGCCATGTCAGTGCAGCCTTCTCAGTGCAGCCTTGTCAGTGCAGCCTTGTCAGTACAGCCATGTCAGTGCAGCCTTGTCAGTACAGCCATGTCAGTGCAGCCATGTCAGTGCAGCCATGTCAGTGCAGCCATATCAGTGCAGCCTTCCCCAGTGCAGCCTTCCCCAGTGCAGCCTTTCCCAGTGCAGCCTTTCCCAGTGCAGCCTTCGATCCCCTGTCCTGAGCTTTAAAATCGCCGACCGCGATTTGAAAATGGCGCCGCCGGCGCCGAAATACACCGAGCCGGTCCTCGGCTCTTTCCGGCGGCTCTCGTTCACTTTCGGCTCCACTCGTAGTCCCGAGCGGAGCTATCCGAACCTAGCCGAGTAGGTTCGGATAGCTCCGCTCGGGACTACGAGTGGAGCCGAAAGTAAACGAGAGCCGCCGGAAAGAGCCGAGGACCGGCTCGGTGTATTTCGGCGCCGGCGGCGCCATTTTCAAATCGCGGTCGGCGATTTTAAAATTGTGACAGCTCGGGATTGCAGGGGATCAGCGTATAACACGCACCTGCGACTTTCCCCTGATTTTAAGGAGAAAAAAGTGCGTGTTATACGCCGATAAATACGGTATGTCTCATGTGTCTCTACCACACACACACAAACACTATACAAAAATTATTATACAAAAACAATCTATATGGATGTATATATATATATATATATATATATATATATACACAAATGCAAGTGTACAAATTATGAATATTAAAACATTATAAAAATTATTACTAAAAATGTGTAGGAAATATATAAGATTATGATTAAAAATGCTGGTATTAAGACAACAAAGCAGATATCAGCAGGAGTGGTCATGACCATGCAGAGGAAAGGTCAAAATAGGAGAGCAGCCTACAGATATAAATAATATAGAAAAAGAGGAACAAAGTATACACTGCAAGCAACCCAAAAAAGAAGAAAAAAACAATCAAAAAGAGCAAGAAAATACAAAAAGAATGGAGGACTGGTGAGGTTTACAGGATAGTGGCGATCTCAATCATCTCATTGATTCCTCCTGGCGACAGTGCATCCAGGGTGTAGATCCAAAAGGTCTCATGAGCATAAAGCTTCTTGAACCTTTCAGCAAGAGGGAGAGACTTCTGGATCTGTTTTGAACACCCAGACCTTGAGGTCTACCATGGAACTCTGGTGGGCCATGGAGAAGTGTCTCAGGACACTGGGGGGTCAGTGCCACCCTCAATAAACCTTCTATGCTCGCCAAACCTCTGTCTTAAGGCCCTAATGGTCCAGCCTACGTAAATCAGCCCACAAGGGTAACGAAGGCCGTAGACAACAAAGTCTGACGAGCAGTTGAAAAATTCCTTCAACATGTAGGTTTTCCCCTTGATGGTGAAAGACTTTTTTACATGCTGGACAAAATGGCAAGTTTTACATAAGGCCTTTCGGCATTGGTACATGCCTACCAAGGGTATTAATATGGGTGCAGCAGGAAAGGCTGCAATGGATTTGAGTTTACTCGGGGCAATTTTACCTTTCAGGTTAGGGGCCCTACGGTATGTGATTTTGGGATGGGTGGTAAGTACAGCTTTAAGATGGGGGTCCTGCTGTAAAATGTCCATATTTTTATATTTATTATGGAAAGTGGTTACAAACCTACTGGAGCAATCTACAATCTAGGATAGTAGAGGAAGTAAACAAGATGGAAGCTCTAGTCTGGACAACTAGAAAAAAAAGGGATATGTCAAGATTATCAATATTGAACTCAAAAGACTCCGCATAGAGTTCCGATGAAGCTGTAGAGAGTACAATGGAAGAATTAGTTTCACTAGAAACGTCTTTGTTTTGATCTTTTTCTTGTTTTATATGAAAGTGCCTTTTCAAAGTAAGGTTGCGTATATAACTGTTGAGGTCTTTGAAAAGAACAAAAGGGTTGGGTTTATTAACAGGAGCAAAATTTAGTCCATGGTTAAGAAGAGAAATATCTGCTGGGGACAGGGTATGGGAAGACAAGTTAAATATCTTTATCATTTTGGGTGTTTCAGCACATTGTCGTGTTTTTCTAATTCGTCCTCCTCTGCATCCTCTTCTGTGAACTTTCTTTTTCTTGAGGTTGAGGTAAGAGGAGGACTGGGCACTAAAAAAGAAGAAGTGGAACAGCTGGCTGTGGGAGGAATATAAGTAGTAGGAATGTTGGGTGGTATAGCACAGGGAGGCAATGAAATCTCCACTGAGTGTTCTACAGATTCTGTGGATGTACATTCAATAATGGCCAAACTGGAGTGGCCAATGTGTTTGGAACAGATAGGGTTAGTGGAAGTGGTTACGTAACGGGTGACCCCACCCCCCTCTGATGTCACGGGGAATGCCACAGGGAAGTCCCTGTCAAGTCTCCATGCGTCAGAGGGGGTGGGGTCACTGGGTGGCCCCTCCCTCCATTATTTAAGAACCGTCAGAAGACAAGAAGCGTCACACAGCGGGAGCCTCCCATCATGGTGGATGCGGAGCTGCCCGAGAAGAAGAAGGGAAGAAGACGCCGTGGAGGAAGATGCCGGAGGAGAACACCGGAGGAAGAACCAGAAGAAGAAGATGGAGGAAGAAACCGAAAGAAGATAGAAGATAGAAGAAAGAAGAAGCATTTAAATAAAGGAATTGTCAAAAACTGCCTCTTGTCATTTTTAACATTTTTGACACTTTTTTGTGAAATGGTAGGGGTACTTTTGTACCCCCTGACCATTTCACACAGGGGGGGCGGGATCTGGGGGTCCCCTTGTTAAAGGGGGCTTCCAGATTCCGATAAGTCCCCCGCCCGCAGACCCCCACAACCACTGGGCAAGGGTTGTGGGGATGAGGCCCTTGTCCCCATCAACATGGGGCCAAGGTGCTTTGGGGGGGCTACCCCAAAGCACCCTCCCAATGTTGAGGGCATGTGGCCTGGTACGGTTCAGGAGGGGGGCCGCTCTCTCGTCCCCCCTCTTTTCCTGCGGCCTGCCAGGTTGCGTGCTCGGATAAGAGTCTGGTATGGATTTTTGGAGGGACCCCACGCCATTTTTTTTTTAATTTTGGTGCGGGGTTCCACTTAAAATCCATACCAGACCTGAAGGGTCTGGTATAGATTTTGAGGGGGACCCCACGCCATTTTTTTTTTAAATTTTGGCCATGGTTTCCTTTAATATCCATACCAGACCTGAAGGGCCTGGTATGGAATTTAGGGGGACCCCTCCACGCCATTTTTAAAAAAAAATTTGGTTCGGGGTTCCCCTGTGGGGAATTCCCATGCCGTTTTTATCAATGAACCTTTATGTGTATTGTCGGACCGGCAATTCATTAATAGCACGAGTAGTTTTAAATTACTTTTTTTCCTTTGAAATGTCATTTTGCTGTCAGACTGTTCTAAACACGGGAAACATGTGCCCCTTTACAGGCATACTATAGACACCCCCCAGGTACGAAATGTAAAGGAATATTACACTTTTATTGTTTCACTTTAAGCATTATTAAAATCACTGCTCCCGAAAAAATGGCCGTTTTTAAAACTTTTTTTTTGCATTGATCCATGTCCCCTGGGGCAGGACCCAGGTCCCCAAACATTTTGTGTGACAATACCATGCATATAAGCCTTTAAAATTAGCACGTTTGATTTCTCCCATAGACTTTTAAAGGGTGTTCCGCAGCTTTCGAATTTGTCGCGAACACCCCAAATTGTTTGCTGTTCGGTGAACTGGCGAACAGCCGATGTTCGAGTCGAACATGAGTTTGACTTGAACTTGAAGCTCATCACCACCCTTTGGGCTCCTTCTGGTAATTTTGTGTTAGTAGAAGTGTGGTGAGTGTCAATTCGCGCTTTTTAGTTCGTGCTTGTCAGTTCCTTTCTAAAGGGCCGTTCATCAACTAAACATGTTGCGTTCTCGTCGGAGAGATCATGCCATCATTGGGCTTGGAGCTATTGCTCTGACCCAAGTCCAGTCCAGGAACAGGAGGAGTTCTTGGACCAAGAATTGGTTGCTTAATTGAGACCAATTCTCTCATATGCCTTTGCTGCGGGAGCTCCAGGAGAATAATCCTGATGATTTTAGGAATATATATATATATATATATATATATATATACATATATATATATATATATATATATATATATATATATATATATATATATATATATATATATATATATATATATTATGATGGACCCCTGCTTTCACCATCTCTTGGCATTGCTGACCCCCTATATTAAGAAGCAGGACAACATGCATGCGGCTTGCCATTACTCCCGAGCAAAGGCTCATAGCTACCTTGCAGTACTTGGCGATGGGGAGAAGTCTCCAGGACCTGAAGTTTACAACTGGGATCTCCCCCCAGGCTCTGGCACTCATTATTCCAGTGACCTGTTCTGCCATTATTCAAGTCCTGCAGAAGGACTGTATTCGGGTAAGTTTTAACCTTTAACATCATATTCTATGTCTTTAATGTTTGCTAATGTATTGTATTAATTTCTTGATTCCATAATTACCATTATTGTAATATGCTGTGAATGTCCTCTTTGTCCTCGTGCATGCTGTAAGCTTGTAATGCTCCTTTTTTGTCCTTCATGCATATTTTCCTTCACTAACCTCCCCAGCATGTTATCCTGGGCCCATGCACACCTAGCCTAGTAACTTAACAATGTATTTTGTCAGCTACATTTTGTGCTTACCCTAAACACCCCCTAAAATGTGTCCAAATGTTATTGTTGTCCTCAAATTCAGGCAGAGTGCAAGAGGCCATTTTTTGGGGGCACAAACTCATTTGGAACCCTCCCCCCCAAATGTTAAGTCAACCGATACCAATACTCTGCTGACTTTGCAAAACCCATACACACTATACCTCTTTTGTGGTCATATTTCTGGATGAATTCAACAAAGCATGTAGTGCAAAGTCCTGCCTGATTACCTTCAAATTGTAATGTAGTAAGTTTTTGTCTCATATTATCTTCATAGGTAATTTATCAATGGTGAAATGTGCTTCAATTTGGACAGAGTGTATCCATATTTTTAGATTATGACACTTCTTACCTGTCCACTGGGCTGCCAATAGTGTAAGTAAGGGGGGCTGGCCAAAGTATCACACATTATTTATGCATTCAGCTCTCATGGAAGTGGAAATGTTTACCTGTACAAAACATCTACCCATTACCTCCCCACCATAATTTTTTTTCTAATGGGCCACCAGAGGGGATGATGAATCTGATAAGTTGACCTTACACTTTTGTCTTTAAATACTCATTTCAATTTTATGCTTATGTTGGTCAAGAATGTTTTTGTCAAATCTGCTTGCAATGTTATGTGCAGAAGTAGTAATTTCTTCTTTCTTTTTTGACTCCACAGTTTCCTTCCACCCCCCAGCAATGGTAGGATGTTGTAGGCCAATTTCAGGATCAGTGGGATTTTCCCAACTGTGGTGGTGCTATTGATGGGAAACGTGAGGATTGTCCCACCACTCAACTCGGGGTCATATTACTACAATTACAAAGGCTTTTGCAGCATAGTGCTGCTAGCTGTTGTTTCTGCAACGTATTCGTTTCTTTTTTGGATGTTTGGAAAAACGGCCGCAACTCGGATGGAGGTGTCATCATGCAGACAGAGTTTTACCATCGGCTCTAGAATGGCACCTTAAATTTGCCTCCTGCTCAGGACAATGTCGAGGGCCTCAATTTTGTTTTTGTGGCAGATGAGGCCTTTGCTCTGGGGGAACATGTTATGAAGCCCTTTCCTATGAGGAACCTCATTCCAGAGCAAAGAATCTTCATCTACAGGCTCTCTCGTGCCAGAAGGGTTGTTGAAAATGCTTTTGGCATCCTGTCAAGTCGCTTCAGGCTCTTTTAAACCCCCATCAACCTGGCCCAATATAAAATAAACTATGTTGTTTCGTGCTTTTGCATCCTCCACATTTTTTTTACGGAGGAATGCGAGCATCTATCTTTCCTTACTGCCAGCTGATGTTGACCCCGCAGTGTCAGGCCCAGCTGAAGAGGCTGCAGCTCGTTCATTGGTGGGAAACATGATGGCTCTGGAACCTGCCCGTGCTGGGTTGCCCTCACAAAATGCCCACGATATCCGCTGAAAATATCTTGTATATTTTGTGGGTAGAGGGGTAGTGGCTTGGCAGAAATATGTAGCTGATCAAGAATCATAATTTTATCATAAACTACTATTTCATTTTAACTACTGTTGTCTGTGTTTCTTATCTGTATAATAGGTTGTCAAATGGCCTTTTTTTGTCCATTTTAGACAATAGTACAAACATACCTTATTTGCTACATGAGGTGACAATCTCTTCTTCAGCTAACTATTATATTGTGCTGTGGGTCAGGTTAGTTTCTAAAGCCCCAAAACACACAGTGAGTGAACATGTGCTATCTCCCATCACAGGGTACAAACGGCCGCGTTTTGGGGGTGCAACCCCTTCCTCATAACTAGGGATGAGCTTTCTGTTTGGGTCGAACATGAGTTCGACTCGAACATTGGCTGTTCACCCGTTTGTCGAAAACTGAACATTATGGGCCGTTTACGCCAAATTTGAGCGGCGCATAAAGGCCCATAATGCACTGTGGGAGTGCAGTGCATTGCTGTATGATGATTGGCCAAATCATGCACCATGACCTGCATGCTTTGGCCAATCCCAGCGCCCTCAGCTAAGAGAGCCATAATTGGCCAAAGGCAGGGTGCCTTTTGCCAATCATGGGTCAGAGGGACTAAGTCCACGCCCCGCACTATATAAGGCTGCCTGCACGTCGGCCCAGTGTAGTGTGTTGTGGAGAAAGTGTCATTTAGATTGAGCAGGCAGGCAGGTTATTCAGTTCAGTACACCCATAGTTGTTATTACACTTTTGTTTTGTGCACCCCTAGTGCAGTTGCTACTACTTTTCTGTGGTGTACACAGTACACAATACATACAGTGCACCCATAGTTGCATTAGACTTCTGGTGGTGTACACAATACCGTTCACCCCTAGTGCAGTTGCTACTGCTTTTCTGGTGGTGTACACAATACAATACACCCATAGTTGCTATTACACTTCTGTTAGTGTACACTGTACCGTGCACCCCTAGCGCAGTTGCTACTACTTTCCTGGTGGTGTACACAATACAGTACACCCATAGTTGTTATTACACTTTTGTTGGTGTACACAGTACTGTGCACCCGTAGTGCAGTTGCTAGTGCTACAACTTTTCAGGTGGTGTACACAGTAGCGAGCACCCCTAGTGCAGTTGCTACTACTTTCCTGGTGGTGTACACAATACATACAGTGCACCCATAGTTGTTATTACACTTCTGTTCGTATACACTGTACCGTGCACCCCTAGTGCAGTTACTACTACTTTTCTGGTGGTGTACACAGTACACAATACATACAGTACAACCATAGTTGTTATTACACTTCTGTTGATGTACACAGTATCGTGCACCCGTAGTGCAGTTGCTAGTGCTACTACTTTTCTGGTGGTGTACATAGTACACAATACATACAGTGCACCCATAGTTGTTATTACACTTATGTTGATGTACACAGTACCGTGCACCTTTAGTGCAGTTGCTATTACTTTTCTGGTGGTGTACACAGTACACAATACATACAGTGCACCCATAGTTGTTATTACACTTCTGTTGGTGTACACAGTACTGTGCACCCACCCCTAGTACATTTGCTACTACTTTCTTGGTGGTGTACACAATACATACAGTGCACCCATAGTTGTTATTACACTGCTGTTGGTGTACACAGTACCGTGCACCTCTTGTGCAGTTGCTACTACTTTCCTGGTGGTGTACACAATACATACAGTGCACCCATAGTTGTTATTACACTGCTGTTGGTGTACACAGTACCGTGCACCCCTTGTGCAGTTGCTACTACTTTCCTGGTGGTGTACACAATACATACAGTGCACCCATAGTTGTTATTACACTGCTGTTGGTGTACACAGTACCGTGCACCCCTAGTGCAGTTGCTACTACTTTTCTGGTGGTGTACACAGTACACAATACAAACAGTACACCCATAGTTGTTATTACACTTCTGTTGGTGTACACAGTATCGTGCACCCATAGTGCAGTTGCTAGTGCTACTACTTTTCTGGTGGTGTGCATAGTACACAATACATACAGTGCACCCATAGTTGTTATTACACTTCTGTTGATGTACACAGTACCATGCACCCCTGGTGCAGTTGCTACTACTTTTCTGGTGGTGTACACAGTACACAATACATACAGTGCACCCATAGTTGTTTTTACACTTCTGTTGGTGTACACAGTACCGTGCACCCATAATGCAGTTGCTAGTGCTACTACTTTTCTGGTGGTGTACATAGTACATAATACATACAGTGCACCCATAGTTGTTATTACACTTCTGTTGATGTACACAGTACCGTGCACCCCTGGTGCAGTTGCTACTACTTTTCTTGTGGTGTGCACAGTACACAATACGTACAGTGCACCCATAGTTGTTATTACACTTCTGTTGGTATACACAGTACCGTGCACCCCTAGTGCAGTTGCTACTACTTTTCTGGTGGTGTACACAGTACACAATACATACAGTGCACCCATAGTTGTTATTACACTTCTGTTGGTGTACACAGTACTGTGCACCCACCCCTAGTGCATTTGCTACTACTTTCTTGGTGGTGTACACAATACATACAGTGCACCCATAGTTGTTATTACACTTCTGTTGGTGTACATAGTACCATGCACCCCTAGTGCAGTTGCTACTACTTTTCTGGTGGTATACACAGTACACAATACATACAGTGCACCCATAGTTGCATTAGACTTCTGGTGGTGTACACAGTACCGTGCACCCCTAATGCAGTTGCTACTACTTTTCTGGTGGTGTACACAGCACACAATACATACAGTGCACCCATAGTTGTTATTACACTTCTGTTGGTGTACACAGTACTGTGCACCCACTCCTAGTGCATTTGCTACTACTTTCTTGGTGGTGTACACAATACATACAGTGCACCCATAGTTGTTATTACACTTCTGTTGGTGTACACAGTACCATGCACCCCTAGTGCAGTTGCTACTACTTTTCTGGTGGTATACACAGTACACAATACATACAGTGCACCCATAGTTGCATTAGACTTCTAGCGGTGTACACAGTACCGTGCACCGCTAGTGCATTTGCTACTACTTTCCTGGTGATGTACACAATACATACAGTGCACCCATAGTTGTTATTACACTTATGTTGGTGTACACAGTACCTTGAACCCCTGGTGCAGTTGCTACTACTTTTCTGGTGGTGTACACAGTACACAATACATACAGTACACCCATAGTTGTTATTAAACTTCTGTTGGTGTACACAGTACCCTGCACCCATAGTGTAGTTGCTAGTCCTACTACTTTTCTGGTGGTGTACACAGTACACAATACATACAGTGCACCCATAGTTGTTATTAAACTTCTGTTGGTATACATAGTACCGTGCACCCCAGTGCAGTTGCTACTACTTTTCTGGTGGTGTACACAGTACACAATACATACAGTACCCCAATAGTTGTTATTATACTTCTGTTGGTGTACACAGTATCGTGCACCCCTAGTACAGTTGCTACTACTTTTCTGGTAGTGTACACAGTACACAATACATACAGTACACCCATAGTTGTTATTACACTTCTGTTGGTGTACACAGTACCGTGAACCCCTAGTGCAGTTGCTAGTGCTACTACTTCTCTGGTAGTGTACACAGTACACAGTACATACAGTGCACCCATAGTTGTTATTAAACTTCTGTTGGTGTACACAGTACCGTGCACCTTAATGCAGTTGCTACTACTTTCCTGGTGGTGTACACAATGCATACAGTACACTGATAGTTGTTATTACACTTCTGTTGGTGTACACAGTACCGTGCACCCCTGGTGCATTTGCTACTACTTTTCTGGTGGTGTACACAGTACACAATACAGTGTAGTGTATTTTTGCTAAACAAAATTTACAGCATGTCCGGAAGGCTACCAAGGAGAGGCAGACGCTTACAGGCCACTAAAAGATGGCAAGCAGGCTCTGTGTCTACAGTCAACAGTGCTGGTCGTGGACACGGTACATCCTAAGCACGTGGCCGTGGGGCACGCTTGTCCTTTTTTTCTGCAGCTGGCCATGTTATTGAGCCACAACATGCAGAAGAGTTGGTGGAATGGATAACAAAGCCCTCCTCATCCTCCTCATCTTCTGTCACCCAGGCTCAGAGTAGTTTGCCTGCCAATGCAGCTGCCAAAGCGGCCTATTCCATTGGCTCCATGTCAACAGTCACTCCTTCCCTACCCCCACCATCATGCACGGTGGATTCCCCCGAACTATTCGACCACAGTGTTGGGTACATGCTGCAGGAGGATGCGCAGTGAGTTGAAGGCTCCAATGATGGTACCCAGGTTGAAGAAGGGAGTAACGTGAGCCTAGAGAGAGGGGGTGCCCAAGAAGGTCAAGAAACTGGTAGTCATGTTCCTCGAGCTGCAGCACACTGCCAAGTTTGCTCCAGTGATGAGGAGGGGGGATGATGAGGTCACTGACTCTACTTGGGTGCCTGATAGAAGAGAGGAGGAGGCACATCTCCAATGAGGCAGGATGCCCTCCAGGGAGAAGCTTAAGGGCAGCCACCCTATTGCATCACACTGCATAGCTAAGCAGGTGCAGGGCGCTGCTGACTCCCAAGATATTTTGAAAAGTTCTTTGGTGTGGGCCTTTTTTGACACATGTGCAGCAGATCGCACCATTGCTGTTTGCAACATATGTCTGAAGCATATCAAGCATGGCCAAAACAGCAGCCGCTTGGGCACCACATGCTTGACCAAACATATGACGATCTCCCATGCAGTCCGTTGGCAACAGCACTTAAAAGACCACCATCAAAGAACAAGGTGGACCTCTCCTTGCTCCTCATCAGCTGGGATCTCCAACCCCACTATACCTCCAGTCCTCTCAGAAACCTGCATTGAGAGGAATGAAGGTATAGGAATAGGTGTCCCAAGTACTTGCGGCCAATCTGCTAGTGGTACACCAGCATCGGATTTTAGCAGGTAAATTTCCCTACTCCAGTTGCTAAACCGTCAAAAGAAATTTGGTCCCATCCATCTACATGCTCAGCATCTGAATGCTAGCTTGGCCAAATTGCTAGCATTGCAACTGCTGCCTTCTCAGCTGGTAGACTCTGCCCCTTTCATGAATTTGTGGAATGTGTGGTACCTCAGTGGCAGGTTCCCAAGCGCCATTTCTTTTCATGGAAGGCCATTCTAGCTCTCTACCAGCATGTGGAAGGCAAAGTCTGGGCCTCGTTGGACAGGGAGAATAGCAGTAAGGTGCATATTACTGCTGACTCACGGTCCAGCAGGCATGGACAGAGACGTTACCTTTCTTACATGGAGCACTGGGTAACTCTGCTGGCAGCTGGGAAGAATGCAGGACAGGGTTCAGTATTGCTGGAGCTTGTTCCGCCACCACGCCTCCAAAATGCTAGAGGTGATTCTGCCACAGCTCTCTCCTCCACCCCCTCCTCTTCTTCTTCCTCTATGGCCTCTTCCTCTTCAGATTTCTCCTCTGAACAAGCGGTGCTCCACAGGCGTTCAAGGGGCAATGGAAGCACTCAGGCAAAAAGATGCCATGGGGTGCTTGAGTTGGTCTGCTTAGGGGACGGGAGCCACACTGGGTCAGAGATTCTGTCAGCTCTGCAGGGGCAGGCTTAGAGGTGGTTGACGCCACACCAGTTTCAGCCAGGAATTGTTGTATGCAACAATGGCACCAACCTCCTCTCCGCCCTCCGACAGGGACACTTGACCCATGTTTCCTGTTTGGCTCACGTCCTTAATTTGGTGGTGCAGCAGTTCTTGAGCAGGTACTCTGGTTTACAGGATCTCATGAGGCAGGCCAGGAAAGTCTGTGGTCATTTCTGCCAGTCATATAATGCCAGTGCTCAGCGGGCTGACATTCAAAGAGAATGCAACCTGCCCAAGAACCGCCTCATTTGTGACCAGGTGGAACTCAATGTTGGCAATGCTGCAGCAGCTGCACACACAGCAGAGGGCCATTAATGAGTACCTGTGTGAGTATGGCACCAGGACAGGGTCAGGGGAGCTCGGCTTTTTTTGGCCACACCAGTGGCTACTGATCAAGGATGCATGCACTGTTCTGTCAGCATTTGAGGAGGCCACGAGGATGGTGAGCAGTGACAGTGCATGCATTAGTGATACTGTCCCTCTTGTCTTCCTGCACACACTTCGTGGAATAATGGACAGGGCCCTTGAGGCAGAACAGCAGGAAGAAGAGGAGGACTTCCTTAACTCTCAAGGCCCCCTCTATCCAGATACTAGTATTCCTGCAGGCCCACCAATCACACAGGAAGAAGAAGAGGAGGAGAAGGATTGTGTCAGCATGGAGGTGGAGGATAAAATTCAGCATCAGCAGCAGTCTTCAAGGGATCGTTTGCAGTCTCCAGAAATCCATGGAGTTGTTTGTGGCTGGGAGGAGGTGGTTGAGGATCATGTGATCCTTAGTGACCCAGAGGACTCAGGATCGAATGCCTCTGCAAACTTACACTGCATGGCCTCCCTGATCCTGCAAAGCCTGCGAAAGGACCCTAGGATTTGTCGTATCAAGGAGAGAGATCATTACTGGCTGGCAACCCTTCTTGATCCACATTACAAGGGTAAGGTTGCAGAACTTATCCAGCCTTCACAGAGGGAGCAGAGGATGAAATATCTTAGGGAGGCCTTGCAGAAAGGTTTGTGCAATACGTTTCCAGAGCCTGGGAGGTTACAATTTCCTGGTGCTGGACAACATGTTGCTGAGGCTTTGTTCAGTCACAGAAAGAGCGGTGGAGAAGGTGGCTCGGCTGACCAATGCCTTCAGACAATTCTTCAGTCCACAGCTCCCAGGTCTGATCGGTTCCAGCAACCATCACCAGCGTCTGAATTACATAGTGCAGGAATATCTAGGGGCAAGATCAGACTTGGAGACGTTTTCACTAGAACATCCACTGGGTTACTGGGTCATGAGGATGGACCACTGGCCAGAGCTGGCTCAATATACAGTTGAGCTACTGGTCTGTCCTGCATCCAGCGTTCTTTCTGAACACACATTCAGTGCTGCTGGAGGCTTTGTAACCGATCACAGAGTGCGCCTGTCCACAGACTCTGTTGATCGGCTCACATTCATAAAAATGAATCAGTCTTGGACCACTAGCTACCAAGCACCTGATGCTAACTGATTGATTTTTCTATGGATGTGATATCCCTTGAAGACTGCATATTCTGAGTGACTATCCTATTATGCTGAGTGACTATCCTATGTCTCCTCAATCTTCATGATGATAGCTTCTAGGAATATTTTTGATTCAGGGCACCACCACCACTGCGTAAGGCCCAATTTTTCTGCCCCTGTTCAACAGGGGTGCATAATTACAATTTTTGATCTAATATTTCACAGCAGGGCCTGTTCCTGCGCTCAACAAAAGTATCTGTGAGGCTTTACAATGTTGTGCCACCACCACCACCGCCTAAGGCCCAATTTTTCTGCCCCTGTTTAACAGGGGCACGTAATTACAATTTTTGATCTAATATTTCACAGCAGGGCCTGTTCCTGCACTCAACAAAAGTATCTGCGAGGCTTTACAGTGTTGTGCCACCACCACCACCGCCTAAGGCCCAATTTTTCTGCCCCTGTTTAACAGGGGCATGTAATTACAATTTTTGATCTAATATTTCACAGCAGGGCCTGTTCCTGCGCTCAACAAACATATCTGTGAGACTTTACAGTGTTGTGCCACCACCACCACCACGACCGCTGCCTAAGGCCCAATTCTTATGCCCCTGTTTAACAGGGGCGTGTAATTACAATTTTTGATCTAATATTTCACAGCAGGGCCTGTTCCTGCACTCAACAAAAGTATCTGTGAGGCTTTACAGTGTTGTGCCACCACCACCACCGCCTAAGGCCCAATTTTTATGCCCCTGTTTAACAGGGGCGCGTAATTACAATTCTTGATATAATTCACAGCAGGGCCTGTTCCAGCGCCCACCAAGAGTAACTGTGAGGGCTTACAGTGTTCTGGTACCACCAACACCTAAGGCCCAATTTTCCACAGAGTGTATAGGGCAGGCCATATAGTATATACAAGCGGTCCCCTATTTTCAAACATCCAACTTACAAATGACAACTACTTACAAATGGAAGGAGACAACAAGAAGTGAGAGTAAATATACCCCTAGGAAGAGAAATTCTCTCCTGTAAGAGTTAATATGGGAAAAAGGTGTCTCCACTGGTGCTTTATCACCAATCCTTGTTTCCCTAATAACCCAAGTTTTCTAAATCCAATTGTGATTGGGACAGAAAGTGAGGTGAAATCTTCTGAACAGGGGCACAGACAGCAAAACAAATGTTACAGGGGTGATGATAACCCTTCCCTATGTTATCCAAAAAGCCTAAAAATAGATTTTTTGGCTGGAGCTACAAATGTACCTGTTCCAAATTACAAACAGATTCAACATAAGAACAAACCTACAGTCCCTATCTTGTTTGTAACCCGGGGACCACCTGTATACTGCTGCTGTTCAAAGTATATAGGGCCTCGTGGCCCCATGCCTTTTTTTAAATTTGGTGTGGGGTTCCCCTTAATATCCATACCAGACCCAAAGGGCCTGGTAATGGGCTGGGGGGGCAACATTGCATTACAGTCGCAAGCAGTTTTAAAAAGACTTTTATTCCTTCAGAAATGTCATTTTGTGCAGGGGCTGTTCTACACACGGGAAAAATGCGCCACTTTACAGGCAGACTATAGTCACCCCCAGGCATGATATTTAAAGGAATATTTCACTTTTATTTTTTCACTTTAAGCATTATTAAAATCACTGCTCCCGAAAAAACTGACATTTTTAAAACTTTTTTTGCATTGATACATGTCCCCTGGGGCAGGACCCGGGTCCCCAAACACTTTTTATGACAATAACTTGCATATTAGCCTTTAAAATTAACACTTTAGATTTTTCACATTCGAGTCCCATGGACTTTGACTGTTAACTGTGTTTGCGTGTTCATAAGAATGTTTTGCCTGTTCGCATGTTCTGCCGTGAACCGAACTGGGGGATGTTCGGCTCATCCCTATTCATAACTAAAGTAGGTAAGAGGAAGTGGTTGCACCCCCAAAACGCGTCCATTGATACCCCATGATGGGAGCTAGCACATGTTGACCCATTGTGTTTTTTGTGGCTTTACCAAACTAAATGTAGGGAAAGACACACATTTTAGTCATGGGACCATATGGGAAATAAGAATATTTTGGTACCATTTGTGGACATCTTCAAATTTTGGCTTTGCGATTCTTAAAAACACATAAAGATTACAATTAACATTACTTAGGGCAGTGTTTCCAAACTCTCCTTCTCCAGATGCATTCTCAGGTCATGTTTTCTATATTTTTTGCTTTTGTCACAGATGATGATGTCATTTTCAAGGTTAGTAATTCACACAGTTGTTTTTCTCCTGAGCAGAAAACAGGACCTGGTGGTGCACCAAGAGAAGTGGAGTGGAGAAACACTGATCTTGGACACTAAAGCCTAGGTTCACATTGGAGCAATTTGTCATGTGATTTGAGTGATAAAATCGCATGACAAATCGCAGCCTATTGGAGGCAATGGCACTGTTCCAATCGGTGAGACACAGAATTAGCAGTGCCGCACCAATTTGCAAAATTAGTTCCTGCACTACTTTTGGTGATTTCAGGTGCGACTTCAATAGACATCTTGGCATGAAGCCACACAAATATCTATCAAGTAGCACCTGAAATCGCGCTGACCTTGCTACTTAGAAATCGTGCAACTTTAAGTGAAGTAGCATCAATGTGAACCAGGGCTTACATTGATTTTTGCACTCACTACGTAAGGCTTTGTTGCCCAAATCTATTTGCATCCTTAAATGAACAAAGTACGTATTTGTACTTTCCTGCAAACAAAATACAGCATTCCTAAAGAAGCAAGGACAGACACAAAGTTGGTTCCTACTTTTTTAGATGTAACTTGGCTAACAGCCACATTTCTTATAAAAGTTTCTTATAAAACTGCATATATTACAGGTAAATGTGTAACTAAAAAACTGGTGAAGGTATTCAAGTTTTTAGGTGAAATAGTAATATACAAAACATGGATATTTGTACAATGTGTGAAAGCACACCTTCAAGCTTTTTGTACATGACAATACTTTTGGACAAGCTACCCCACCATATTCAACAATGTGCACTGTCCAATTTGGTGCTGTAGCTGGGGAAGCAAACCACCCTGAGAAATGGGCAAAATTAAAATAGGAGCTGGCAACTCGATGATTCCTTCTCACCAAAAATGGAAATAGGTAACAAGCTGATGTGTTTCATCTAATGCATAATTACTCATCTGAGGAAGGCTGCAAGTGCTGAAACATATTGGTTTGATCCTGTTTAACATGATGTAGGCAACAAAAAAGATCATGACAAGTCATGGAGTTGCAGGTTCATATGTCAATCTTTACCTAAAGTAAAATCGTACATTCAAATATAAAAGTTGCAACTATTAAAAAAATGTGCAAAGGTTAATCAATTTAAAACTGTACAAACACATGTACAACATAACGAAAAAAATAAAACATGTTTGGTTTTTAAATTTTAGCTAAAATATCGATGATGTTGATAACTCTGTTTTGGAGATCATGCGTGTTTTCTTTCATTTTCTCCAATTCCCTATTGGAAACCAAAAGCTCACTGATAAGTATTTGTGCACTTGCACTGCTGAAGTGAGTTTGGTCTTCAACAACATCCACATCACCTAAAAAATAAAAAAACACATCATGTATTAGAAATATGCAGGCATCCATCTATTACTTGAAGCTGTGGTCTCAGACACTGACCTGTGGTCGACACAGTTTCGAGAACTTCACACAGTATCTTCTTCAGGGTGTCTGGTGAGTTGACTTTCTGTATCGTCAGGAGGTGCTGGGTTACTGGTATCCACACACAGCTCAGATGTCCCTCTTCTTTTCTTTTTGTGAATCCAAAAAAGGTATACTTAGCAGAGAGATATGTTAGGCTAGAAATAGTAATATGAAACCTTGTTTGGAAGTGTCTTTCAATTGTCTGTTTTGGCAGAGTTCCAAGCTGAATACATGATTTTTTCCCTTTCCAAAGCAGGAATACTTATCTGTTTTGTGCAAGTTTCACACATGGAGATACCCCTAGTATCCACTGGAGCACCTGCGTGGGACAGCTGCTGAATGTCCTCTACTGACACTGAATAAAGTTGACATTTCATTAGTTACAAACACATCTAGACAACAATCTAATGAAATTATTTACATCAAAATAGTCCATAACAAATGCATTTAACATGCATCTACCAATAACCAAGTATTAGTGGTCAATCAAACAATGTTTAATGTCCCGCAAATGATTCCCGTGTCCATGAAAATAAAACTGTTTTAAACTATAGAACAGTAAAGAAAAGAACACAGGACAAATACTTACTTTTTCGCAGCACTTTCCCGATCTTTCTATACTGATCGTCCTTTCCCAATTTAAGGTCTGACCAGCGTATCTCAACTGATGCTTGTTTTGCCGTACCCCAAAATTCCTGTGCAGACTTCTCACAACTTTAGCCATGATCTTGGCCTTTCTGGCATTTGGGTTTCTGGGTCCACGCCTCCCATCGTAGTCTGTCCTCACTAGGGATGAGCCGAACACCCCCGGTTCGGTTCACAGCAGAACTTGCGAACAGGCAAAAAATGTGTTCAAACACGTGAACAGTCTATGGGACACGAACATGAATAATCAAAAGTGCTCATTTTAAAGGCTTATATGCAAGTTATTGTCACATAAAGTGTTTGGGGACCTGGGTCCTGCCCCAGGGGACATGTATCAATGCAAAAAGAAGTTTTAAAAACGGCCGTTTTTTCAGGAGCAGTGATTTTAATAATGCTTAAAGTGAAACAATGAAAGTGTAATATTCCTTTAAATTTCTTACCTGGGGGTGTCTATAGTATGCCTGTAAAGGGGCACATGTTTCCTGTGTTTATAACAGTCTGACAGCAAAATGACATTTCAAAGGAAAAAAAGTCATTTAAAACTACTCTCGGCTATTAATGAATTGTTGGTCCGACAACACACATAAAAGTTCATTGATAAAAACATCATGGGATTTCCCCACAGGGGAACCCTGAACCCAAATAAAAAAAAAATGCGTGGGGGTCCTCCTAAATTCCATGCCAGGCCCTTCAGGTCTGGTATGGATATTAAGTGGATCCCCGGCCAAAATAAAAAAAATGGCATGGGGTCCCCCTAAATTCCATACCAGGCCTTTCAGGTCTGGTATGGATATTAAAGGTAACCCTGCGACAAAATTTAAAACAAAAAATGGCACGGGGGTCCCCTTCAAAATCCATACCAGACCCTTCAGGTCTGGTATAGATTTTAAGGGGAACCCCATGCCAAAATTTTTAAAAAATGGCGTGGGGTCCCCCCAAAAATCCATACCAGACCCTTACCCAAGCACGCAACCTGGCAGGCCACAGGAAAAGAGGGGGAGAGAGAGAGCACCCCCACTCCTGAACCATACCAGGCCACATGCCCTCAACATTGGGAGGGTGCTTTGAGGTAGCCCCCCAAAGCAGCTTGTCCCCATGTTGATGGGGAGAAGGGCCTCATCCCCACAACCCTTGGCCTGTGGTTGTGGGGGTCTGTGGGCGGGGGGCTTATCGGAATCTGGAAGCCCACTTTAACAAGGGGACCCCCAGATCCCGCCCCCCTGTGTGAATTGGTAATGGGGTATAAATGTACCCATACCATTTCACAAAAAAAGTGTCAAAAAGGTTAAAAAAACACAATAGACGTTTTTTGACAAGTCCTTTATTAATTTCCTCTTCTTTCATCTTCTTTCTTCTGGTCTTCCTTTGGTGTTCTTCTTCTTCCTCCATCTTTTTCTTCATCTTCTTCTTCTCCATCTTCTTCCTCCGCTCTTCTCATCCCGCATCCTCCTCCAGGCATCTTCTCCGCTCCGTCTGCACGATCTACCTCAGTGAGAGTCTTCCGCCACGTGACGCTTCGGTTCGTCTGAATTTTTTATATAACAGGGGGCGGGGCACCCGGTGACCCTGCCCTCCTCTGATGCACGGGGACTTCCCTGTGACTTTCCTCATGTTGTCAGAGGGGGGCAGGGTCACTCGTTTACGTAACGAGAAGAGCGGAGGAAGAAGAAGATGGAGAAGAAGAAGATGAAGAAGAAGATGGAGGAAGAAGAAGAACACCAAAGGAAGACCAGAAGAAAGAAGATGAAAGAAGAAGAAATTAGTAAAGGACTTTTCAAAAACTGTCTCTTGTGTTTTTTAACCACTACCCGCCCGGCCTATAGCAAAATGACGGCCGGGCGGTGGTTCAGTTATCCTGACTGGGCATCATATGACGTCCTTCAGGATAACAGCCGCCGCGCACCCGTGGGGGCACGCATCATGGCGATCAGTGGAGCATGGGAAAGAGCGGAGGCTCTTTACCACATGATCAGCCATGTTCAATCACGGCTGATCACGATGTAAATAGGAAGAGCCATTGATCGGCTTTTCCTCACTCACGTCTGACAGGCGCGAGTAGAGGAGAGCTGTTCGGCGGCTCTCCTGACAGGGGGATCTGCGCTGATTGTTTATCAGCGCAGCCCCCCCTCAGATGACCACACTGGACCACCAGGGATGCCACTAGGACCACCAGGGAAGGGGGCAACATGTGGATGGCCAGGTATGTACCCCTTGGCCATCCACATGTTCAAATGAATGCCCAATCTGTGCCAATCAGTGCCCAAAAATCGGCATTGATTGGCACCAGTATGTACTAACAGACATCAGTGATTCCCAGCAATGCCACCCATCAGTATCATCAGTGCCACCCATCAGTGACATCAGTGCAACCCATCAGTGCCACCTGTCAGTGCCCATCCATGCCCATCAGTGCCCACCTATCAGTGCCCATCAGTGCCTATCCATGCCACCTATCAGTGCCACCCATAAGTACCCATCCATGCCACCCATAAGTACCCATCAGTGCTGCCTACAAGTGCCCATCAGTGCCACCTATGAGTGCCCATCAGTGCCACATACCAGTGCCACCTATCAGTGCCCATCAGTGCCGCCTATTAGTGCCCATCATCAGTGCCCGTCAGTGCCACCTCATCAGTGCCACCTCATTGGTGCCACCTCATTAGTGCCCATCAGTGCCGCCTTATCAGTGCCCATCAGTGCAGCCATATCAGTGCCCATAATTGAAGGAGAAAACTTACTTATTTACAAAAAATTTTAACAGAAACAAAGAAAAACTTGTTTTTTTTCAAAATTTTCGGTCTATTTTTATTTGTTACACAAAAAATAAAAATTCCAGAGGTGATCAAATAGCACCAAAAGAAAGCTCTATTTGTGGGAACAAAATGATAAAAAATTTGTTTGGGTACAGTGAAGCATGACCGCACAATTGTCATTCAAATTGTAACAGCGCTGAAAGCTGAAAACTGGCTTGGGCAGCAAGGTGTCTAAGTGCCTTGTATTGAAGTGGTTAACCTTTTTGACACTTTTTTGTGAAATGGTCCATTACCAATTCACACGGGGGGCAGGATCTGTGGGTCCCCTTGTTAAAGGGGGCTTCCAGATTCCGATAAGCCCCCCGCCCGCAGACCCCCAAAGCCACAGGCTAAGGGTTGTGGGGATGAGGCCCTGGGGGGCTACCTCAAAGCACCCTCTCAATGTTGAGGGCATGTGGCCTGGTACGGTTCAGGAGGGGGGGCGCTCTCTCTCCCCCCCCTTTTCCTGCAGCCTGCCAGGTTGCGTGCTCGGATAAGGGCCTGGTATGAAATTTAGGGGGACCCCACGCCATTTTTTAAAAAAATTTTGGTGTGGGGTTCCCCTTAAAATCCATACCAGACCTGAAGGACCTGGTATGGAATTTGAGGGGGACCCCCACACCATTTTTTTTTAAATTTTGGCGCGGGGTTCCCCTTAATATCCATACCAGACCTGAAGGACCTGGTATGGAATTTAGGAGGACCCCATGCCTTTTTTTTTATTTTGGCATGGGGTTCCCCTTAATATCCATACCAGACCTAAAGGGCCTGGTATGGAATTTAGGAGGACCCCCATGCATTTTTTTTTATTTTGGTTCGGGGTTCCCTGTGGAGAAACCCCATGCTGTTTTTATCAATGCACTTTTATGTGTGTTGTCGGACCGACAATTCATTAATAGCCGCGAGTAGTTTTAAATGACTTTTTTTCCTTTGAAATGTCATTTTGCTGTCAGACTGTTCTAAACACGGGAATCATGCGTCCCTTTACAGGCATACTATAGACACCCCTCAGGTACGAATATTAAAGGAATATTACACTTTTATTGTTTCACTTTAAACATTATTAAAATCACTGCTCCCGAAAAAGGGCCGTTTTTAAAACTTCTTTTTGCATTGATACATGTCCCCTGGGGCAGGACCCAGGTCCCCAAACACTTTTTATGACAATACCATGCATATAAGCCTTTAAAATTAGCACTTTTGATTTCTCCCATAGACTTTTAAAGGGTGTTCCGCGGCTTTCGAATTTGCCATGAACAACCCAAATTGTTTGCTGTTCGGCGTACAAACTCATGTTCGACCCAAACATAAAGCCCATCCCTAGTCCTCACTAAGATGTCCACCATCTCCACCATTTCTCCAAACAACATATTTGTTGCCTTATAGCTCCTCCTGGATCTGGAAGTGGCTTTCTCCGGGGTTTTCATCATTGCTGATCACACCACACACCTGCTGTCTCGCCGCCATTTGCTCTCCCACTACCGTGAAAGAGAAGAGGCGGGGAATACACTACAAAGAAGGACGGGGTGGAGTTTCACGCATGCACAGTATATATAAGGCAATATCGCACAATCGATGTAACGGCCGTAGGAACGATCTGGGATTGGAGGACAAACAACACACAAAAGGAGCCATAAAACAAAGGTACAATTGTAAATTGGGGCATCAGTGGTGTTAGTGGCCTATACTGCTTAGATTGAGGCCTATATTGGGACCAGATTATGAGTTAAGCCTGACATTATGGTTTGTCTTGTGTTCTGTCTTGCCAGCATCAGAGAAATATTTGAAAATGGTGGATAAATTCACTGCACCAGACTTTTTGCCTCAATTTATCAACCAATACTGGGAGCTGCCCTGTCTGTGGAAGGTGAAAAGTAGGGATTACTCAAATAAAATCAAGAGCAAGGCAGCGATGGAGAAACTTCTTGAATTGGTGAAGCCTTTGTACCCCAGGGCAGACATACATTTTGTGAAGAGCAAAATTGGGAACCTGAGGAGTACATTTAATAGGGAGAACAAGAAGGTCCAGGAATAGGGATGAGCCGAACACCCCCCTGGTCGGTTCGCACCAGAACATGCGAACAGGAAAAAAGTTTGTTCGAACACGCGAACACCATTAAAGTCTATGGGACACGAACATGAATAATCAAAAGTGCTAATTTTAAAGGCTTATATGCAAGTTATTGTCATAAAAAAGTGTTTGGGGACCTGGGTCTTGCCCCAGGGGACATGGATCAATGCAAAAAAAAGTTTTAAAAACGTCCGTTTTTTTCAGGAGCAGTGATTTTAATAATGCTTAAAGTAAAACAATAAAAGTGTAATATCCCCTGAAGGGTCTGGTATGGAATTTAGGGGGACCCCCATGTCATTTTTTTTTAAATTTTGGCTGTGGTTCCCCTTAATATCCATACCAGACCTGAAGGGCCTGGTATGGAATTTAGGGGGACCCCCACGTCATTTTTTTTTTACATTTTGGTTCGGGGTTCCCCTGTGGGGAATTCCCATGCTGTTTTTATCAATGAACTTCTATGTGTATTGTCGGACCGGCAATGCAATAGCCGCGAGTAGTTTTAAATGGGTTTTTTCCTTCGAAATGTCATTTTGCTGTCAGACTGTTCTAAACACAGGAAACATGCGCCCCTTTACAGGCATACTATAGACACCCCCCAGCTACGAAATTTAAAGGGATATTACACTTTTATTGTTTGACTTTATGCATTATTAAAATCACTGCTCCTGAAAAAATGGCCGTTTTTAAAACTTTTTTTGCATTGATCCATGTCCCCTGGGGCAGGACCCAGGTTCCCAAACACTTTTTATAACAATAACTTGCATATAAGCCTTTAAAATTAGCACTTTTGATTTCTCCCATAGACTTTTAAAGGGTATTCCGCGGCATTCGAATTTGCCGCGAACACCCCAAATTGTTCGCTGTTCGGCGAACTTGCGAACAGCCAATGTTTGAGTCGAACATGAGTTCGACTGGAACTCGAAGATCATCCCTATCCAGGAATCACAGAGATTGGGAGCATCAGCAGATGGCACATATGTCCCCAGGCTGTGGTCCTACCATAGCCTGCGTTTTTTGTCCGACCAAACCTAACCCAGGCCATCACTGTCAACACTCCCTTCCACATTGGATGAGGCCACAGCTCCTGAGGTCCACCTTGGTTCTTCAACATAGGATGAAGATGTGGAGGAGTCCAGCTTGACACAGGTATAGCATTGTTTAACATATTTATATCCAAAAATAGAATGATGATAACTAGACATTATTGTTCCTAAATTTCTACCTTAACAAAGTGGTTTCCATATCACTAGATAGTAGGGGCAAAAAATGATGGAAACAAGAAGGAAAAATGCTGGGGTCAGAATGATAGTCTCTTCTATTTCTCCACATTCAATTTGCAACAGTCATGAGCTCAAAATTGTGTGTGATTGATGATCAAAATTTTTACAAAATAATAATGATGTCTCATTTTCATACACAGGAAAGTGGAAATTTGGAGGAGCCCATGGCCAGCAGCCACACAGAGTCCCAGATCCCTCCTCTATGTCCTCCTGCTAAAAGGGCCAGGAAAAGCAGAAACCTAGACGAGGCCACAGTTTCCTTCCTGAGCCACGCAACTACAGCCATCAGTATGGCCCCAGATGCAGCTCAGGCATTTGGTTGTCTGACAGGGAATTAGTTGAGGGATATGAATGTGGACCAAAGGAGGATGTGCAAGGAACTAATCCTCCAGCTCCTCAACAAGGGGGTGGATAAAATTTCAGCAAGAACCCAGATCTATGATTTGGATGCCCCACCACAGCAGCCCCACCCACCACAGCAGTCCCACCCACCACAGCAGCATGCCGGAAATTGACAGTTCCAGCCCCAAGACTCCCAACAACCCCAACAACCCCACTGGGCTGGGGATTTTCATCCATACAATTACTAATTTGCTTTTTGTTTTTTGTATGCTGAGAATGCACTATTTGGTTAAGTTATTGAATTTTTATTTGGATGGCAGATAACATGTCTAATTTATTTATGTTTTTTTGTAATAATGCACACAAAAAAATGACCTCAGCCGATGTGGAAGGGAGCGTTGACAGCAATGGCCTGGGTTCAGCCTGGTCTGTCAAAAATCGCAGGCTGTGGTAATACCACAGCCTGGGGATATACCAGTCATCTGTTGCTGCTCCTGATCTCTCCGAATCCAGGACATTCTTGTGCTCCCTATAAATGTACTCCTCAGGTTCCCAATTTTGCTCTTCACATAATTGAGGTCTGCCCTGGGGTACAAAGGGTTCACCAATTCCAACAGTTTCTCCATCGCTGCCTTTCTCTTGATTTTTAGAGGACCTTCTTGTGATCCTTATTAAATAAAAAAATTTAAATTAGAAAAATATTTGGCTATGTGTTTTACTTCAAATGACAGATTGGGAGCAGACAGGTGCATTTAAAAAATACAATGTAAAATTAACAAGGGACATCAACATAGTTGTATCTTTGATCTTCTAAACTACAGAATAATGGTGTTGTGGTAACTTGACCCCCCCCCCAAAAAAATCTTCTTGATATCACTAGAAAAAAAAAACTTTTTAAATATGTTTGGCAGAACTCCGTCAGTATCCCCAGCAATGCAGCTTCATTATTATCCCTTTATAAAGAAGAGAATGTGCGCTGCATTTGGAGATTTCATAATTTGCCGCGTCACGAATGTTAATTCTCCATTAAGAACATTCGTTTTAAAAGACCGACCGCTTCTGGCTCGTTCTTGCTTCCGAGCATGTGTGTTTGTACTTTGGACTGTTGTCTGACGGACTTGTGTACACAGGCTTGGAAAATCCGACGACAGACGTTTGTCCGCGGAAAATTTTAAATCCTGCCATCCAACATTTGTCCACGGAAAATCCGATGGAGCGTACAAACGGTCGGATTTTCCGCCAACAGCCTGTCATCACACAGTTCTCATCAGAAAATCTGATTGCGTGTACGCGGCTTAAGGCTGGCCATACACTATACAATTTTCTTGTTCAAATTTCCTTTAGATTTACCAAAACCATATAATATGAGGTCAAACCTAAATGCTTTCAATTTATATACAATCAGGCAGCCCCTTGTACTACATAGTTGAAGGTAAATCTAAAGGAAATTGAATAAGAAAATTGTATAGTGTATGGCCAGCCTTACCCTGCAGAAAAAATTATGAATTTTACAGTTGAAGCTCATCTACAGAAAATTATGTGTGGCATCTTTACATTGCCAGAGCAAAGGAACAGGGCAATACAAAGAGTTAATAGAGAAAGACCAGCAGCAGTAGCAGGAGATGGTATTGATGGCAGGCCAGCATTGGTGGCAGTAGCTGGTAATAGTTACAGGCCAGCAGCAGTGGAAGGTACTGTTAATGGTGGCAGGAGCTGGTAATTGTGGGGCTTCACAGAACAGCTGTATTCATACTGAGATTAAATTACCATATTTATCGGCATATAACACGCACAGGTGTATAACACGCACATTCATTTTAAGAGGGAAGTTTCAGGGAAAAAAACTAAAATTTTAAATAAGGAACTTTGGAGCAAAATAAGGGTCAGTGCCCATCTGCAGCCTCATCAATTCACATCAATGCAGCCTCACGATTGCCTTCATTGCAGCAGCAGCCTCACCATTGCCATCAGTGCAGCCTGACTGACGCCCACCTGCAGCCTAGAGGGGACAGGGAGGGGGTGGGACGAGCGCCGACAGATTACATACAAAGAGAATCTCCTATGATAGACAGAACAGTGGTCCAATGGCGGCCCAGGAGACAGGACTTCCTATTACAGAGGCTGCCAAGTAAACAAGAGATTCTCGCTCTATGTAATCTGCCAGCGGTCGTCCGGCCCCCCTCCTTGTCCCCTCCGAGGCAGCTAAAATTGAAGTATTGGCGTATAACACGCACACGCTATTTGCACCCGATTTTCATGGTAAAAAAGTGAGTGTTATACGCCAATAAATACAGTACTTGGACTCTAGTCACACTTTTCAGATATTTATTTGTAAAAAATGTTAAAAACCATTTATCATTTTCCTTCCACTTCACAATTAAGTGCCATTTTGTATTGGTCTATCGCATAAAATCCCAATAAAATACATTTACGTTTTTGGTTGTAACATGAAAAATGTGAACAATGTCAAGGGGTATGAATTCTTTTTCAATTCACTGTACTGTATATTCATTCAAATCTTTCTGCTGCTGGTGCTTCCATTGTAATGTGGCCATAATTGATTTTCAGTGGTCTTCATGCATAAAGCAGCACCATCCTGCTATGATTGTCACTCACTTTCCCCCCTCTATATTCTCTGAAATCCATGTATGCCATGTCACCTCATTATCTCACCCTCCTCATTGTTCAAAAATACTTGACAGTAAGCTGCAGCTGCAGAAGCATCACTGCCAATTGCTGCTCCCTACCTTTTTCCTTTATCTATGCTCCTGGCACTGTCTTCCTAAACATCTGATAACAAGATTTCACTAGCATCCTCCTGTATCAAGTAACTCATGCTGTTGCAACATTCATTTCATCTGACTCTTCCAAGTCATTTTGCAGGGCTGCAGTTTGCAATGGGTGCATTTGGAGCTGCTGGGTAAAATTGTATTTTCCGCACCTAGGAGGAGGAGGATAAGAAAGGCTTTGTTGACCACTCCACAGCTTTCTCAGGGTGCTCTGGCTCTATAGCATATCCACTGCCAGAAAGAAAAGGCAGATGTGTGCTGCCTCTTAATAGTGTGGCCTAAGCACAGGGCCAGCACCAGCATAAGGCAGCTTTCTCAGGGCACCGGGATAGGGAAGGTGGTAAAAGTTTAATCTTGCATATTTGCCAAATTGTTGAATCAGTTGTCATGGCGGCTGCATCCCTGGCTTTGTCCTGAGAATGGAGCTTGAGCATCACTAGTGTTGCTGATTATATCCAATCTGCAGTGAGGAGGATCTCAGGTGGGTTTACACACCATCCAAACCCTTCTGAGCTCAGTGATCTTTACCTGTACAGAACTTCCCTTTGCACCTCTGGCCAGCAGAGGCATCAACTGAAGATATGGAGTGGGGAGGGGCATCTGTACCATGCAGGCATGGGCTTCAATACACAAGCCTAGTGACTGTACAGGCAGGTACATGACATTCTGTTAGGGCTCCACCTCCAGAATCTTCTCCCACCTCACTGCCAGCATCAGAGAACCACTGACTGACAGCATGAAATATGGAGTGGCACCATGCACTGGTGGATGCACAGGTGGGTGGTAATGTAAAATAGGTTGCATAGATGTGCCAGGAGGAGGGGTTAGGGATACAGAGAATGATGCAAGGGAGAGGCACAGAGATGTCTTGGGAGTGCAGATATGGGGGAGTAGATGGGGGTGGGGGGCAGTGTGCAGAGATGTCCTGAGGGTTACACAGGCTTGCTGGGGGTATGAACAGGGAAGGGGGGTGCTGGGAGTATGGAGGTACAGAGGAATAGGGGAAAGTGTTGTTCTGGGGGTACAGAGTTTGCTATGGGTACAGAGGCGTGAGATGGGTATGGATGTGTGTTGGGAAGTATGGAGGTGTGGGAATGCAGCGTTGTTCTGAAGGTACAGAGGTGTAAGCTGGGTATGGATGTATGCTGGGGTGTACAGAGGTGTTCTGGGGCTACGGAGATGTGCTGGGGGATATAGAGATGTTCTTGTGGTACAGAGGTGAGCGGAGGGATATGGATGTGTTCTGTGAAGTATGTAGATGTTCTGGGGGTAGGAGATGTTCTTGGGGTTCACAGGTGTGCTGAAAAGTACAGAGGTGTTCTGTGGAGTATGGAGATGTGCTGGGGGTACAAAGATGTTTTTGGGGTTCAGAGGTGTGCTGAGGGGCACGGAGGTGTTCTGTGGGTACAGAGGTGTTCTTGGTGTGCTGAGGGGTATGGAGGTGTTCTTGGGGTACAGAGGTGGGCTGACAGGTATGGTAGTGTTCTTGCTGTGCTGAGGGGTATGGAGGTGCTCTTGGGGTACAGAGGTGTGCTGAGGGGTATGGAGGTGTTCTTGGGGTAAGGAAGGGTTCTGAGGGGTACAGAGGTGTTCTTGGTGTGCTGAGGGGTATGGAGGTGTTTTGTGTGGTATGGAGGTGTTCTGGGGGTATGGAGATGTGCTGGGAGTACAGAGATGTGCTAAGAAAATGAAGGTGTTCTGGGGATACAGAGGTGTGCTTGGGGGTATGGAGGTTGCCAAGAGCTACTCACAAAGAACCTCAACCTCTCCCCTTCCTCATGCTAAACATTATAAATACAGGGAATTGCATAAGTTTATTAGCAGCTATGGCAGGAGAGGAATGGGGATACAGTGTGCTAATGCACTTAATAATGTGGGGATTTGGTGCATTAAAATGTGCCAAACTAGTATGTGATAGTAATGTTCTGCAAACAAAGGACAGCTTTCCCTAACCCTAAAACATAAAATATTTCCTTCTGACATAGTATTGCTTATTACCAGTGCACTCTCCCTGTCAGAGCAGCAGATGATCTCGGCCAATAACGTAACGAAGGAGGAAGCACACTAATTTCTTAGAAACTGGGGGTGTGCCTGAAAAGTTGGTGCCACGCCCCACCAATTCTTATATTCTAGATTCTGCACAGGATGTGGTAGATCTCTATAACTGGAAGTTTTCTGCCCAGACTTCATGGTCAACCTTGGGTTACATGGCTCATGATGGGTCTGTTTGTTGAACTCTAAAATAAAAAGACTTGATGGAAGGTACTGCTTTAACCTAAATACATTTAGAGAATCCATATAGCATACAATATAAAAACAGAAAATAATGCAGCACAAAAAAACATCCCAGATAAAATGGTATTTCATAAACAATATACTTAACAAAACATGTTGGTATCCTCTGCTGGCATTAGACACTAAACCACCACATTTTAACAAACAGCCATTATCAAAAAGAAACACAGACAATAAAGTATAATAAGGGACATGATTCATATTTCCTGTTAAAGTATATCTATACCCAATATTGTTTTGTTTTGCAAAGAATGGGAGAATGTTACACCTCCTGACAGGTTACACTGCAATCTGAGGCATTGATAGATGTACACTCACTTTCTCTGAGGACAAACTTTTACCAAACAGAAAATGAGGGAAAATCTGTAACAGGAAACAGACAACAATGAAAAATAAACTTACAGAGGTTCTAGCATTTATCTACCTATTGAAAAAAAAAAAAAAAACACAACAAAAAAAGTCTGTATGCATTGCTGTTAGAGAGATTCCACCCTACTTGCTGTCTTAGGGAAAACCCTTTTACCAGACAGGAAGTAAGGAAACTGTCGTGGATATGCGCTGGATACTCTTGTATTGCTGCTTTTAATGTAGTAAAATGTTTAGGTCTGGGATTAGATAAGAAATACTGTTTGCATGATATCCAGTTCTGGCCTCCTATCACTTTAACATTTTGTATTACACGAACCATAGGCATATGTGCGTCTGGTAAATTACTAGTTGGGTGCACACTCATACTTGCATGATGTTGCTCTATTTATAATTTACTTGACCTGTCTTGTAACATGAAAAATAGTTTGCGATTACCAGGTACATCAGTTCTGCATTGACCCTCTTCTGATCTGCAGTTGACCAGCTAAGCTGCTTCAAGTTGCTTTTGATTCCCATTGACTTGTATGGAGAGAAAAGCAGTCCTAACATGAACAAAAGTCCAAGTACACATGGCTAACTACACCTGAGCCTTATTTAAAATGGCAGGTGGTGAAACATCTTTACAGTCTACAACACATCCACATCTTGCTTCTCTGTGCGAGCCAGTGAGTCATAAAGCTAAGCCGTGCTTGCAAGTTTACCTTTCTTTCTTTTTTTTTTCAAAGAAAAGGGAAGGAATGGCATTACACAGCAATTTTTCCAAAAGATTGAGAACCGTCTATGTATAATAATACGTTTTTGCAATATTTGAAGAACTTACTATTACCCCTGATATAAGCCCAAGCACATCCTCCATATTGCAGATTATGCTCAAATTGAAAAGCAATCATTCTGTGTTTGGTCCCCAAATTATCCATTATTTTACCAAAAAATTTCCTGTGGGGGATTTGTAAAAATTAGGGTTGAAATAGATATAGTTCTCTCTTTAAATTAATAATACAGCAAGTTTTCTTATACTATCAGTATACAAACAAAACATTCTGCTGTTTGTTTTTTTATTCTTTTATTTCCATGTTGCAACGCTCTTCAGTTTTTTTCTACATGTAGCACAGCTTTGTCAGACAGAATAATCAACAAGCACACTTTCCAGAGATGGCATGCTTTGCCAAGAGATCACTGTAGCTGTTTCAGCTTTCTTTCATCATCTGTTATACCATAGGTTTATTTTAGTGGAGATATTCACTTGCATCTATTACACATAAAAAGACAGAAAGTCATTGCATTTTACACAAATCAGCCGCTTTATGTAAACTGAGACATGCAGAATTTACAAATGGAATGAGTGATTTCATGTGAATAAAAAGGTGGGATGTTGTAAATCAGTAGTGACAGCCAAATGGGAAAATTGACATTGCACTGTAATCACTCCCAACATCCTCTGAAGTTATTGATCCAGAACCTCTATAATCCCCTTCACATAACACAAGCAATTTCATGTAATACCTGTAATAACAGCACATTCAAACTCAAGTAGCCATCAGAGGCTTTGTATCTAATGGTGAAACAGGCCTCTGCTGTGTGAGTAACAACCAGAGTACAAAAATGCCAGAGGCTCTTTCCTTTATAGGTAACACTATAGAGTAAGAGCCAGTTTAGAAGATAAACATTTGTTGGAGCTGAGAAGAATGAGCAATTAATTGCATGCTTTCAAAACTCCTTGTAAAATGAGCACCAGGAAACACAAGTGAGAAAGTGCAACTGGATTTGGGAACTGATACACTCTGGGTGTTATCCACAGTGCAGCTATCTGATGTTAATTACAAAAGGAAATGACAGCTGAGAAGTATTTAAGCACTGGGTCATTACATCCTTCCCTGGTGTTGTTTCCATAAAATATTCCACCAGTTTTACAGGCCCCTTCTCAGGCTGATGGATCATTCCAAGTCCTTATCAAAGCTTTGCCAGCTCCTCATTAATATATACAGCAGGATACACTGTTCTATATATCATTGTCTTCTTCTTGGGGAGGGCTAATCAGTCAGCCATTATCAGTCAGTCAGCAGAAGGCAGGTAATCAGACCTGACAGCAAAGAATCATGGGAGATCAGGGAAGGTTAAATGAGGCTGACAGTTGTGATAATGATGATTATACTATAAATTAAGATGTGATGATAAAGAGGAATAAAAGGAACAATCTGAGGCAATATTTGGTTTAACATATCTCTTTTTTGTACTGCTAAATGGCCATAACATTTATCACAGTAAACAAGAATGGGCATTTAACTACCATGATAAAATAGGACACATCAGATTGAAAATCCCCACCAAGTTGTGATTACTGTCAGGTACTATTTTACAGACAGAATGAAATACTATGGGAACAGACTGCATAACAAAAAAACTAGCATTATTTTCAGATTGAAGAGAAAATACATCTATTCAATGAATGCCATTCAGTTTTATTTTGTAGATAATTGTTCAAGAACATGTACATTTCTTACTGTTAAACTTTAGCAAAGTTGTGTTCCTTTACTTTTAGGTTTTACTGAGATGTATTGATTCACCTTTCAGTTTTTGTGCAGCATATCATTTGGTAATAATGATGTACAATATTCATTGTTTCTACTGTTTGGCCTTTTAAATTTAAAGATACTCTTTCCGTTAATAATAATACTGTTACAGGTTTGAAGTGCAGGCACCTAGAGGTGCCTGTTCTAGTGTTGGGTGAACGGTTCAGCCTGAGCATCAGTTTGGGCTGAACATTGGCTGTTCACCTAGTTTGGGGAACACCCAAATTTGCAGGGTATTCAGCAGGTGTTTGCCCTGCTGAATGCCCTACAATGTACTGCGCGCTGCACAGTGCCTTCTGCACCATGACTGGGCAAAGCTTTGCCCAATCAGGGCACAGTAAAAGCTGGTTGTTAAGGAGCAGGACCGGGAAGCTGGCCACAGTGTTCTTAACAACTGATGAGTCATCAGATGTTAATGGGCTTCCCCGCTGACAGCGGAATAAAAAAAACATTTGCCAGTAAAAAAAAGTAAAAAAAACGGTGTGGGGTCCCCCCTCAGAATCCATACCAGATCCTTATCCGAACACAAACATGCAGCCTGACAGGTCAAGAAAGGGGGGTGGACATGCGAGTTCCCCCTAATAAACCATACCAGGCCATATGCCCTCAACATTGGGGGTGGGTACTTTGGGGAGGGCTCTTCCCCACCCCAAAACACCTTGTCCCTATGTTGATGGGGACAAGGGTCTCTTCCCTACTACCCTGGGCTGTGGTTGTGGGGGTCTGCAGGACAGGGGGCTTCTCAGAATCTGGCAGCCCCCTTTAACAAGTGGCCCCCAGATCATGGCCCCCTTATGTGAATGAGTATGGGATCCATCATCAATCATGATGCTGCCGCACCTCTGGACCCGAAAAGGAACAAAAGATTTGCTCCACCCACCATGAAGGCAAACTGTTGAATGGCTGGCTTGCCATTAGACAGTTCTTATATAAAAAAGGGCAGGGCCACCTGCCTAAGTCACCTGGTGGCACCGCCCCCTTGTGACATCACTGACTGGTGCATGCTGGGTCAGTGATGTCAGAAGGGGCCAGTGCTACCAGGTGAAGTCACCAGGTGGCCCCTCCCTTACCTATATAAGAACTGCAAATTTTTTTGCATTGATACATGTCCCCCCGGGCAGTACCCGGGCCCCCATACCCTGTTTATGACTTTTGATTTTGACTCTTTGGCTCCTATAGACTTCGATGGGGTTCACTGTTCGGGTTAGAACTTTTCCCCTGTTCCGGAGTTCTGCTGCAAACCAAACAGGGGGTGTTCGGCCCATCTCTAGTCTGTACATACCAACAGTAGACTCCAAAATGTGAGGTTTTCTGATTACAAAGTTCTGACACTGGCCTTTTGCGAGTCCCTGCACTGTACTAAAAAGTAAAGCTCTACATTTTCTGCCTTCTGCACATTCCTATTGGCCATTGAGGTAGCCTATCTGATTGATAGGCCAACAGAAATGTGCATAAGGCAGAAAAGGTAGAACTTTACTTTTTAGTCCAGCCCAGTGACTTGTCTGTACTTGCAGAACCTTGGAGATTGCTGCAAGTATAATGTCTGCGTTTTGTAGCTGCAGCAGTCTTTTTAATTGAAAAGAAATATTAAAGCTCATCTCCAGACAAAAATGCTCATTCATACAAGTAAAAGGTTCATCTACATTAACTATTTTTTCTTTTATAGTTATTTTAATGCATTTTGCAGCAATTGCTCATCAGAGTTTTTTTCCATACCCTTTAACCCCAGTTGAAAAGCTGGATTACCCTTGGCTGCTTTCTGCGAGTTGAGTAACCAGTCCCCTCCATAACGTTCATGTTCAGGTGTTCAGTGCTGATGTGCTTGAGCTAACACTTGCTAAGTTAGGGTGGATGAAAATGTGCAGAGCCAGCGTGTTCCCACTCAGTTCTACCACTTTTGACATTTTTCTCAGCTGCTTAGCCATCCATTGCTCCACATACCATACACATGCCTGGCCACTAGGGATGAGCCGAACACTCCCCGGTTCGGTTCGCACCAGAACCTGCGAACGGACCGAAAATTCGCACGAACGTTAGAACCCCATTGACGTCTATGGGACTCGAACGTTCAAAATCAAAAGTGCTCATTTTAAAGGCTAATTTGCATGGTATTGTCCTAAAAAGGATTTGGGGACCCGGGTCCTACCCCAGGGGACATGTATCAATGCAAAAAAAACTTTTAAAAACGGCCGTTTTTTCGGGAGCAGTGATTTTAATGATGGTTAAAGTAAAAAAAAAAAAGTGAAATATTCCTTTAAATATCGTACCTGGGGGGTGTCTATAGTACGCCTGTAAAGTGGCGCGTGTTTCCCGTGTTTAGAACAGTCCCTGCACCAAATGTCATTTTTAAAGGAAAAAATCTCATTTAAAACTGCTTGCGGGTTTAATGTAATGTCGGGTCCTGGCAATATGGATGAAAATCAGTGAGACAAACGGCATGGGTACCCCCCAGTCCATTACCAGGCCCTTTGGGTCTTGTATGGATATTAAGGGGAACCCCGCACCCAAATTAAAATAAGGAAAGGTGTGGGGCCACAAGGCTCTATATACTCTGAACAGCAGTATACAGGCGGTGCAAACAAGACAGGGACTGTAGGTTTGTTGTTAAGTAGAATCTGTTTGTCATTTTGAACGGGTACATTTTTAACGTGTTTAGCTCCAGCCAAAAAATCTTTTTTAAGCTTTTTGGAAAACATAGGGAAGGGTTATCACCCCTGTGACATTTGTTTTGCTGTCTTTCCTCCTCTTTAGAAGATTTCACCTCACTTTTTGTCCCAATGACAAATGTTTTTTGAAAATTTGGGTTTTGTTGTGGAACAAGGATTGGAAAGCATCAGTGGAAAGGAGAAATGTTTTTCCCATATTAACTCTTACAGGAGAGAATTTCCCTTCCTAGGGGTAGATTTCATCTCACTTCCTGTTGTCTCCTTCCGTTTGCAAGTAGGAGTCGTTTGTAAGTTAGATGTTTGAAAGTAGGGGCCTGCCCTATATACTCAGCATAAATTTGGCCCTTAGGTGTTGTTGTAGCCACAACAACATAAGCCCTCACAGGGCCCTGCTGTGAAATATTAGATCAAGAATTGTAATTACATGCCCCTGTTGAACAGGGGCAGAAAAACTGGGCCTTTGGTGGTGGTGGTGGTGGTGCTGGTGCCACAACACTGTAAGTCCTCACTCGCTCTTGGTGGGTGCAGAAATGGGCCCTGCTGTGAAATATTAGATCAAGAATTGTAATTACATGCCCCTGTTGAACAGGGGCAGAAAAATTGGGCCTTTGGTGGTGGTGGTGGTGGTGGTGCTGGTGCCACAACACTGCAACCCCTTACAGACACTCTAGTTGGAACGCAGGAACGAGCCCTGCTGCAAAGTATTGCATCAAAAATTGTAATTACACGCCCCTGTTAAACAGGGGCAGAAAAATTGGTCCTTAGGCACTGGTGCTGGTGCTACAACACTGCAACCCCTCACAGACACTCTAGTTGGAACGCAGGAACGAGCCCTGCTGAAAAGTATTGCATCAAAAATTGTAATTACACGCCCCTGTTAAACAGGGGCAGAAAAATTGGGCCTTAGGCACTGGTGCTGGTGCTACAACACTGCAACCCCTCACAGACACTCTAGTTGGAACGCAGGAACGAGCCCTGCTGCAAAGTATTGCATCAAAAATTGTAATTACACGCCCCTGTTAAACAGGGGCAGAAAAATTGGGCCTTAGGCACTGGTGCTGGTGCTACAACACTGCAACCCCTCACAGACACTCTAGTTGGAACGCAAGAACGAGCCCTGCTGCAAAGTATTGCATCAAAAATTGTAATTACACGCCCCTGTTAAACAGGGGCAGAAAAATTGGGCCTTAGGCACTGGTGCTACAACACTGCAACCCCTCACAGACACTCTAGTTGGAACGCAGGAACGAGCCCTGCTGCAAAGTATTGCATCAAAAATTGTAATTACATGCCCCTGTTAAACAGGGGCTGAAAAATTGTGCCTTAGGCATTGGTGGTGGCGCCCAGAACCAAAAATGTTCTTTCAAGCTATCAGCGTGATGATTGAGGAGGAAGAGGATAATTACTCAGGGATAGTCACTCAGCATCAGCATAGGCAGTCTTTGAAGGGATCTGAGATTTAAAAAAAAATTATTCGGTTACATCAGCATCAGGTGCTTGGTAGCTGGTGGTGATCCAAGACTGATTCATTTTTATGAAGGTCAGTCGATCGACCGAGTCGGTGGACAGACGCACCCTGTGATCGGTTACAAAGCCTCCAGCAGCACTGAATGTGCGTTCCGAAAGAACGCTGGATGCAGGACAGGCCAGTAGCTCAATTGCATACTGTGCAAGTTCTGGCCAGTGATCCATCCTCAAGACCCAGTAACCCAGAGGATTTTCGGTGGGAAAGGTGTTCAAGTCTGATCTTGCCCCTAGGTATTCCTGCACCATGTAAAACAGACGCTGGCGATGGTTGCTGGAACCGATCATACCTTGGGGCTGCGGACCAAAAAATTGTCTGAACGCATCGGTCAGCCGGCCACCTTCTCCACCGCTCCTTCTTTGACTGACCGAAGCCTCAGCAACACGTTGTCCAGAAACAGGAGTTTGTAACCTCCCAGTCTCTGGGAACACATTGCACAGACCTTTCTGCAAGGCCTCCCGAAGATGTTTCATCCTCTGCTCCCTCTGCGATGGCAAGATAAGGTCCGCAACCTTACCCTTGTAACGTGGATCAAGGAGGGTTGCCAGCCAGTATTGGTCCTTCTCCTTGATACCACGAATACGAGGATCCTTACGCAGGCTTTGCAGGATCAGGGAGGCCATGCAGCGTAGGTTTGCTGAGGCATTCGGTCCGGAGTCCTCTTGGTCACTAAGGACGACATGGTCCGCAGCCACCTCCTCCCAGCCACGTACAAGTCCATGTGTTTCTTGGGACTGATCCCTTAAAGACTGCTGCTGATGCTGAGTGCCAGGCTCCACCTCCATACTGACACAATCTTCCTCCTCCTCCTCCTCCTCCTCCTCTTCCTCGTCCTCTTCCTGTGTGATCGGCGGGCATGCAGAAACACTGTCTGGATAAAGGGGGCCTTGAGAGCTAAGGCAGTCCTCCTCTTCCTGCCTCTGTTCTGCCTCAAGTGCCCTGTCCATTATTCCACGCAGCGTGTGCTCCAACAGGTAGACAAGGGGGACAGTGTCACTGATGCATGCACTGTCACTGCTCACCATCCTCGTGGCCTCCTCAAATGGCGACATGGACAGTGCATGCATCCCTGATCATGGCCCACTGGCGTGGGGAAAAAAAAACAAGCTCCCCTGACCCTGTCCTGGTGCCATAGTCACACAGGTACTCATTGATGGCCCTCTGCTGCGTGTGCAGCCACTGCAGCATGGCCAACGTTGAGTTCCACCTGGTGGGCATGTCACAGATTAGGCGGTTCTTGGGCAGGTTAAACTCCTTTTGGAGGTCCGTCAGCCGAGCACTGGCATTATATGACCGGCGGAAATGCACACAGACTTTCCTGGCCTGCCTCAGGACATCCTGTAAGCCCGGGTACCTGCCCAAGAACCGCTGCACCAGCAAGTTAAGGACGTGAGCCAAACAGGGCACATGGGTCATTTGTCCCTGTCGGAGGGCAGAGAGGAGGTTGGTGCCATGGTCGCAAACACCATTCCTGCCTTAAGTTGGCGTGGCGTCTACCACCTCTGAACCTGCCTCTGCAGAGCTGACAGAACCTCTGCCCCAGTGTGGCTCCTGTCCCCCAAGCACACCAGCTCAAGCACCGCATGGCATCTTTTGGCCTGCGTACTTGCGTAGCCCCTTGAATGGCTACAGAGCACCGCTGGTTCCGAGGACAAAGCACAGGAAGAGGCCATGGAGGAAGAAGAAGAGGAGGGGTGGAGGAGAGAGGTGTGTCGCAATCATTAGCATTTTGGAGGCGTGGTGGCGGAACAACCTCCAACACTACTGCACCTTGTCCTGCATGCTTCCCAGCTGCCAGCAGAGTCACCCAATGCGCCGTGAAACTTAAGTAACGTCCCTGTCCATGCCTGCTGGACCATGAGTCAGCGGTAATATGCACCTTACCGCTGACCGCCCTGTCCAGCGAGGCATGGACATTGCCTTCCACATGCCAGTAGAGAGCCGGAATCGCCTTCCGTGAGAAAAAGTGGCGTTTAGGTACCTGCCACTGAGGAACCGCACATTCCACAAACTCACGGAAGGGGGCAGAGTCTACCAACTGAAAAGGCAGAAGTTGAAGTGCTAGCAATTTTGCCAAGCTAGCATTAAGCCGCTGCACATGTGGATGGCTGGGAGCAAACTTCTTTCGGCGGTGCAGCAGCTGGGGCAGGGAAATTTGCCTGGTACAATCTGACGTCGGTGTACCGAAAGCAGATTGCCCACAAGTACTTGCCTGTGACACACCTAATTCTACACCTTCATTCCTCTCAGTGCAGGTCTCAGAGAGGACTGAAGGTATAGTGAGGTTGGAGATCTCAGCTGATGAGGAGCAAGGAGAGGTCCTCTTTGTTCTTTGGTGTGGGTCTTTTAGATACGCTTGCCAACGAACTGCATGGCAGGTCAACATATGTCTGGTCAAGCATGTGGTACCCAAGCGGGAGATGTTTTGGCCACGCGAGATACGCTTGAGACATATGTTGCAAATAGCAGTGGTGCGATCTGATGCACTCATCTCAAAAAAGGCCCACACCAAAGAACTTTTTGAATAACGCGCAGAGACTGCAGCGCCCTGCACATGTGGAGCTTTGGGGTGTGATGCAGTCAATGTGCTGCCCTTAGGCTGGCCCCTGGAGGGCATCCTGCCTCGTTGGTGATGTGCTGCCTCCTCCTCCTCCTCCTCTCTCCTATCAGGCACCCACGTTGAGTCAGTGACCTCATCATCCCCTCCCTCCTCATCACTGGAGCAAACCTGGCAGTATGCTGCAGCAGAGGGAGCATGACTGCCAGATTGCTGTCCTTCTTGGGCACCCCCTCTGTCTGCGCTCATGTTACTGCCTTCATCGAGCTCAGTATCATCATCAGAGCCTTCCAAACGCTGGGCATCCTCCTGGAGCATGTGCCCAACACTGTGGTCAAACAGTTCGAGGGACTCCTCAGGAGGACATGGTGGGGCTAGGGAAGGAGTCACTGATGACATTGAGACGAGGGAAGAGGCCGCTGCTTTGCCAGACAAAGTACCCTGGGCATGGGTGAGAGAGGATGAGGAGGATGAGGACGGCTTGGTCATCCACTCGACCAAGTCTTCCGCATGTTGTGGCTCAACACGGCCAGCTGCCGAAAAAAAGCCCAAGCGTGTCCCACGGCCACATGCTGATGAGGATGCACCGTCTCCATGACCAGCACTAGACACAGAGCCTGCTTGCCCTCTCTTATTGGCTTGTGACTGTCTGCCTCTCCTTCTTGGCCTTCCAGACATACTAATGGCCTGTAGCTGCACTAAGCTGGGACATGTATATATATATATATACAGGGGGTCCCCGACTTACGAACATCCGAGTTGCGAACAACCCCTACTTACGAACGGGGCCCGAATGACGTCACTGCTGGCCGAATCTTCCTCTCCTGAGCCTTTCCTCCGTTCCTGGCTTGGCTGCGGGTCCCCTTTGTCCTCCTGCCTGCCCATCCACAGGCCTGGTATGGTCCGGTGGCCTGCCAGACCGCTAAAACTGCCCGTCGTGGCCGAGGCCTTGTGCGGCCTACGAAGCCTCCAGGATCCCCGGTCTTTCCTACGCCGCTGCCCCGCGAGGGTGCACCGCGGCCGGCCGCCTGGCCGGCCGGCCCGCCTTGCCTCTGATGGCTGCTTTCACCAGCCATCTCCTTGCTGTGCCATACAGTGAAAATAGTGAGAGGGGAGAGCTGTGCTCAGCTGCCCTCCTGGACTCCTGTTTTGGAGGTGACAGGGTCAGTAAAGAGAACCTGTCACCTCCAATTGCTATCACACAGGGAATTGTTTCCTCCTGTGTGATAGCAATAAAGTTAAGTGAAAAAAAAATTGATAAAAAAAATAAAAATAAGAAATACAGTAATTAAATTAATAAAATAAAAAAAATAATTTAAAAAGTAAAGAATAAGAAAAATAATATTAAAAATAAGAAAATTATACAGAAATAAAAAAAAAGTAAACGACAAGCTACAAATAAATACAAATAAAAAAAGTGATTAAAAAGTAAAAAAATAAAAGAAACAAAACATATTTGAACTAACCATGCCGCCCCTGCCATCCGGTTGCCTTTCTCTGTTGATTTGGGTTTACATCCTGTCTCTGAGACTAGATTTGCACTTAAAAAAGGTACTGTTCCGACTTACAAACAAATTTGACTTAAGAACAAACCTACAGTCCCTATCCTGTTCGTAACCCGGGGACCCCCTATATATATATATATGTACTGATACTGCAGCTAGCAAAATCAACTGCCTGCCTGTAGTATGAGAACACCACCAACCTTCTACAGGTAGCTTTAGCTGAACACTATGAGGTGGACGCACCCCACTAACTTGTAGGTTTAGCTGAACAATGTGAGCAGGACGCACCCCACTAACTTGTATGTTTAGCTGAACACTGTGAGGTGGACGCACCACACTAACTTGTAGGTTTAGCTGAACACTGTGAGGTGGACGCACCACACTAACTTGTAGGTTTAGCTGAACACTGTGAGCAGGACGCACCCCACTAACTTGTAGGTTTAGCTGAACACGGTGAGCAGGATGCACCCCACTAACTTGTAGGTTTAGCTGAACACTGTGAGCAGGACACACTGCACTAACTGTAAATAGTCTAGCTGCCTGACTGTGGTACTAATAGGATCAAAAGAACACCATTAATTTTCTTCAGGTAGCTGTATATACTGTAACAAGACAAGACTGCCTGTCAGTAAGAAGATAACAGGAATGGATCTAGCTGAACACTGTGAGCAGGACGCACTGCACTAACTTGTAGGTTTAGCTGAACACTGTGAGGTGGACGCACCACACTAACTTGTAGGTTTAGCTGAACACTGTGAGCAGGATGCACCCCACTAACTTGTAGGTTTAGCTGAACACTGTGAGCAGGACGCACTGCACTAACTGTAAATAGTCTAGCTGCCTGACTGTGGTACTAATAGGATCAAAAGAACACCAGTAATTTTCTTCAGGTAGCTGTATATACTGTAACAAGATAAGCCTGCCTGTCAGTAGGAAGATAACAGGAACGGATCTAGCTGAACACTGTGAGCAGAACGCACTGCATTAACTTGTAGGTTTAGCTGAACACTGTGAGCAGGACGCACCACACTAACTTGTAGGTTTAGCTGAACACTGTGAGCAGGACGCACCCCACTAACTTGTAGGTTTAGCTGAACACTGTGAGCAGGACGCACTGCACTAACTGTAAATAGTCTAGCTGCCTGACTGTGGTACTAATAGGATCAAAAGAACACCAGTAATTTTCTTCAGGTAGCTGTATATACTGTAACAAGACAAGCCTGCCTGTCAGTAAGAAGATAACAGGAACGGATCTAGCTGAACACTGTGAGGTGGATGCACCACACTAACTTGTAGGTTTAGCTGAACACTGTGAGCAGGACGCACCCCACTAACTTGTATATTTAGCTGAACACTGTGAGCAGGATGCACTGCACTAACTGTAAATAGTCTAGCTGCCTGACTGTGGTACTAATAGGATCAAAAGAACACCAGTAATTTTCTTCAGGTAGCTGTATATACTGTAACAAGACAAGCCTGCCTGTCAGTAAGAAGATAACAGGAACGGATCTAGCTGAACACTGTGAGCAGGACGCACTGCACTAACTTGTAGGTTTAGCGGAACACTGTGAGGTGGACGCACCACACTAACTTGTAGGTTTAGCTGAACACTGTGAGCAGGACGCACCCCACTAACTTGTAGGTTTAGCTGAACACTGTGAGCAGGACGCAACGCACTAACTTGAAGGTTTAGCTGAACACTGAGCAGGACGCACCCCACTAACTTTTGTAGGTTTAGCTGAACACTGTGAGCAGGACGCACTGCACTAACTGTAAATAGTCTAGCTGCCTGACTGTGGTACTAATAGGATCAAAAGAACACCAGTAATTTTCTTCAGGTAGCTGTATATACTGTAACAAGACAAGCCTGCCTGTCAGTAAGAAGATAACAGGAACGGATCTAGCTGAACACTGTGAGCAGGACGCACCGCACTAACTTGAAGGTTTAGCTGAACACTGAGCAGAACGCACCCCACTAACTTTTGTAGGTTTAGCTGAACACTGTGAGCAGGACGCACTGCACTAACTGTAAATAGTCTAGCTGCCTGACTGTGGTACTAATAGGATCAAAAGAACACTAGTAATTTTCTTCAGGTAGCTGTATATACTGTAACAAGACAAGCCTGCCTGTCAGTAGGAAGATAACAGGAACGGATCTAGGTGAACACTGTGAGCAGGACCCACTGCACTAACTTGTAGGTTCAGCTGAACACTGTGAGGTGGACGCACCACACTAACTTGTAGGTTTAGCTGAACACTGTGAGCAGGACGCACCCCACTAACTTGTAGGTTTAGCTGAACACTGTGAGCCGGACGCACTGCACTAACTGTAAATAGTCTAGCTGCCTGACTGTGGTACTAATAGGATCAAAAGAACACCAGTAATTTTCTTCAGGTAGCTGTATATACTGTAACAAGACAAGCCTGCCTGTCAGTAAGAAGATAACAGGAACGGATCTAGCTGAACACTGTGAGGTGGACGCACCACACTAACTTGTAGGTTTAGCTGAACACTGTGAGCAGGACGCACTGCACTAACTGTAAATAGTCTAGCTGCCTGACTGTGGTACTAATAGGATCAAAGGAACACCAGTAATTTTCTTCAGGTAGCTGTAAATACTGTAACAAGACAAGCCTGCCTGTCAGTAGGAAGATAACAAGAACGGATCTAGCTAAACTGAATACAGTGTATATATATATATATATATATATATATATGCAACACCTGGGATGCATATATATACACAATACACTGTAAGTGCAGCTAACTGACTGACTGTTCTGCCTAATCTATCTAACTCAAATCAAATGTCACTGTCTGTCTCTCTCTCTCTCTCAATGAACGCCGGAACACACACTACACAGGGCCGCCGTGCAGGCGGCCTTATATAGTGTGGGGCGTGTACTAAATCCCCTGAGCCATAATTGGCCAAAGCCTCCTTGGCTTTGGCCAATTACGGCTCTCTGTTCAGGCGGCACTGTGATTGGCCAAGCATGCGGGTCATAGTGCATGCTTGGCCAATCATCAGCCAGCAATGCACTGCGATGCCGCAGTGAATTATGGGCCGTGACGCGCCACACGAATTTGGCGCGAACGGCCCATATCGTTCGCAATTCGACGAACGATCGAACAGCCGATGTTCGAGTCGAACATGGGTTCGACTCGAACACGAAGCTCATCCCTACTGGCCACACACTTGGTTAAATGTTTATTAAAGTGCTATGTAGAGGACCTTTACACATCATGTGTTAGACAATTGGAAGGATGCACCCCAATGTCCCTTAAATTGCTGTCCATTAATGCCTGGGGTCTGAACCACCAGGTCAAATGTTTCTCCCTATTGAAGGAAGCCATGAAATCCAAGCCTGACATCGTGATCGTTCAGGAGACACATTTCAAAGCATCAGCTGCTCCACAGTGTCAACACAAAGGCTTCCCATTTATCTTCTCAGCAGAATACTCCTCTAAAAAAAGTTCTCATAGTTATTAATAACGCAGTCTTATTGAAGCTTCACTCCTCTGTCATTGTTGTAGATGCTCGGAACATTATCTTGGTTTGCACCATTAAAGATAAGGTTTATATGATTGTAGGGGTATATGCTCCAAATTGTAACCATGGTACCTTTTTCCAGTGGTGTATTTAGGTTTCGTGCTGCCCTAGGCCTGACTAAATTCATGCACCCCCTAATTTAAATACGACCCACCCTTCCTGTCAAAGCCACACCCCTTCCTATTTAAGACCCACCCTATATCTGTAAACCACACCCCTTCCAGACCCCCGACCCCTCCATCTCTCCCTAGCAGCAAAAATACAAATCCTCACCCTCATATAACCCCTTCTCAGCACAAACCCTTGCCTCAATCTCCCCTTTCCCAGCACAAATCTTCCCCCATCTCTACCTCCCAGCATAAATCCCCCTCTCAGCACAAATCCTCCCCATCTCTCTCTCCCAGCATAAATCCCCCCCATCTCCCCCTCCTAGCATAAATCCCCCCTCTCATCACAAATTCTCCCCATCTCTCTCTCCCAGCATAAACCCCCCCATCTCTCCCTCACATTATAAATTCTCCCTCTCCTCACAAATCCTACCCATCTCCCCCTTCCAGCATAAATCCCCCGTACCTCCCTCAGAATAAATTCTCCCTCTCCTCACAAATCCTCCCCCATCTCCCCCTCCCAGCATAAATCCTCCCTACCTCCCCCTCCCAGCATAAATTCTCCCTCTCATCACAAATCCTCCCCCTCCCAGCATAAATCCCCCCTACCTCCCCCTTCCAGCATAAATCCTCACTTTCAGAAAAAAAACCCTCATCTCAAACTTGTGCCTCCTTCTCTCCCCTCCCAGTACAACCCCCCAGCTTCTTCTCCTGTTCTGTAAGAGCAGTCTCCTATGCTGGGACTTGTAGTGCACTCTGGGGGGCTGAGATATGGCAGCCTCCTATGCTGGGACTTGTAGTGCACTCTGGGGGCTGAGATATGGCAGCCATCTATGCTGGGACTTGTAGTGCACTCTGGGGGGCTGAGATATGGCAACCATCTATGCTGGGACTTGTAGTGCACTCTGGGGGGCTGAGATATAGCAGCCTCCTATGCTGGAACTTGTAGTGCCCTAGACTACAGGGGACTGAAGAATGGCAGCCCACTCTGCTGAGACTTGTAGTGCCCTCTGTGGGGGACTGAGGATTCCTCAGCCCCCCACAGTCTTATGCCCCATACACACGGTCGGATTTTCAGACGGAAAATGTGTGATAGGACCTTGTTGTCGGAAATTCCGACCGTGTGTAGGCTCCATCACACATTTTCCATAGGAATTTCCGACACACAAAGTTTGAGAGCAGGATATAAAATTTTCCGACAACAAAATCCGTTGTCGGAAATTCCAATCGTGTGTACACAAATCCGACGGACAAAGTGCCACGTGTGCTCAGAATAAATAAAGAGATGAAAGCTATTGGCCACTGCCCCGTTTATAGTTCCGACGTACGTGTTTTACATCACCGCGTTTAGAACGATCAGAGTTTGTGTGACTTTGTGTATGCAAGACAAGTTTGAGCCAACATCTGTCGGAAAAAATCCTAGGATTTTGTTGTCGGAATGTCCGAACAAAGTCCGACCGTGTGTATGGGGCATAAGGCACTACAAGCCCCAGCATAGATGACTGCCATATCTCAGCCCCCCACAGAGTGCACTACAAGTCACAGCATAGGAGGCTGCCATGTCTCAGCCCCCCACAGAGTGCACTATGTTTCGTGAAGACGTGTATGATGTTTGGCGATGCTTGCATGCATGAAAACTTGATAATACATATTACTCACCTAGATTAAATTCCTATTCCTGAATTGATCTCTTTCTGGTAGACAAGTGGTTGCTGCAACAGGTATCCTCTTCTGACTTTGCTGACATCACGTGGTCTGACCAAGTGGCTGTCTCAATCACAGTTTCGAAACAGGATACCTGCCGCTCCACCCTGTTATAGATTTGCAACAACAAACTGATTAACGAGCCAGCCACTAAAAATATGCTCAATCAGCATCTTAGTGACTACTTTAACATGAACAGCACCCTTCATTGATATCTTTACCCTTTGAAACGCACACAAGGCGTAAGCGCGTGGTATTCTGATACAGCTAGGTGCCCAGGCCAATTGACGCAAATCTGAAAATATGCAGTGTGTAATGTCCGAGCTGCAAGATCTGAAGTGGCAAAATAAGGCTGAACCAGACTCATTATTAGTGCCCAGGCTTGCCAAGCTTCGATTGGAACTCCATTCCATGCTACAGGAGAACCACAACCTCCTGCTTCAACAGCTAAAACGGTGGTACTATGTATCTCACAATAAAGCTGGGAAATTCCTTGCTTCTAGACTAAAAGCTTACAGAAATAAGTCCAAAACTCCATTCCTTTATCATCCCTCTATCAAACAAAAATTGACCAACCCCAAACAAGTAGCGGACGCGTTCACAGACTTTTCCGGGTCACTCTATAATTTGAAGGATGATCCATCCCACAACCTTCTACTGACTCAATCTCCTCTTTCTTGGACAAACTTAAGTTACCCTCCTTGACCCCCCCTGATCTTGACAAATTAAACCATCCCCTTTTCCTCTCAGAAATACAACATGTAATTCAATCTTGTTTGATGGGAAATCCCCTGGCCCAGATGGGTTCACTAATGTGTATTATCAAGTGTATAGCCACCTTCCTTGTAACTATGTTTAACGCCACTGCGCACAGGGCAACTTTTCTCCCGGGGATGCTGAAGGCACATATCATTATCCTCCCAAAACCAGGGAAGAACCCTAATCATCCAACTAATTTCCGACCCATCTCTGCAGATGTAAAAATATATGCCAGAATTCTAGCACAAAGGTTAAAGGATGCGTTACCGAGTTTGATTCAGCCGGACTAGATAGGATATGTGCCTGGCAAGCAGACATCTGATGCTACTATGTGTGCTCAACGTTGTGTATTCTTCTGAGCATTATTAAACACCTTCTCTACTACTCTCTATAGATGCAGAGAAGGCGCTCAAGCATGTGCATATACAGTTGTGCTCATAAGTTTACATACTATCACGTACCTGGCACTGGATGCCAATGGAGAGAGAGGGATTCCCTTGCGGCTAAGTTTCAGATGCCCATGAGGGTGAAAACAGGAAAGGTCAGGCTCAAAGTAGCACGGGTCACCTGCTGGACTGTATGCAGGAGGTTCCAGAGTACAGCTGGTGTGCTGGTGTAGAATCAGCAGACAAGTGTCGCCCGTAAGGTGTTGCAGGATTCGGATAATGCTGCAACTGGAGCATGGTCAGAAGGAAGCCTAGGTCATGAGCCGGGTGGGTATCAGAGCAGACGTGGTCAGGTGGATAGCTGAGGTCGAACACAGGAAACAAACAGGAGACATGTCAAGCCAGATCAGTAAGATGAGAGACAGCAACAGGAATATCACTGAGATAACACACTGCAGGAGCCGAAGATCAACCAGCAAATGCAGACACTAGTAGACTTCCTTTTATAGGCCCATGTGACCTGCTGGTAGAGATGCTGGGTCCTAAAGTCTTTCTCTTGCCAGAGATGCTGGGTCCTAAAGTCCTTCTCCTGCCATAAGTGTTGGTAGAGACGCTGGGTCCTAGAGCCCTTCTCCTGCTGTTGGTTCCCTGACAGTGCCTCCCTGACGGACAGCCTCCGGATGCCCATTTTGGCAATTTTCTCAAGGTATTTTGCCTGAAACTCTCGGAGGAGTCTAGGGCCATGTACTGTACATTGGATTCAGGTTCCCAGGAGCTCTCTTCTGGTGGATACCCTTTCCATTTAATTAGGAATTGGGTTTGTCTCCCTCGCTTCCTGCAGTCCAGGATTGATTCTACCTCAAATTCTGTATCCTCTCCATTAGTCACTGGTGGCTGCGGTGGCTCCACCCCCCCTGGAAATGGATCTGGAACAGTTGGTTTAAGCAAGGAGGTGTGAAAGACCGGATGGATCCTATATGAGTCAGGCAGAGACAGTTTGTACGCCACTGGGTTTATTTCCCGCTTGATCTGAAAGGGGCCACTATACCTTGGCTCTAGCTTCCACAAAGGGCAGGCCAATTTCAGGTTGGCAGTAGACAGCCACACTTTGTCCCCTACCTTGAAGGCAGGATTCCACCTCCTTTTCCAATCAAAGTGTTTTTTGTAATCCACTTGGGCTTTCTGTATGGACTCCCGGAGGACCTGATAATTGTTTTGTATGAAAAACAGTCTGTCCTGCAAAGCAGGTACGGTAGTTTCAGGCATAGTTTCAGGCAGGGCAGCAGGGTGGAATCCATAATTGGCTCAGAATGGGGACTGGTTCATAGCTGAATGGACAGAGTTATTATAGGCAAATTCTGCCAGTGTGAGCAGGGATGCCCAGTCTTCTTGGGACACGAACATGAATAATCAAAAGTGCTAATTTAAAGGCTTATATGCAAGTTATTGTCATAAAAAGTGTTTGGGGACCTGGGTCCTGCCCCAGGGGACATGGATCAATGCAAAAAAAGTTTTAAAAACGGACGTTTTTTCAGGAGCAGTGATTTTAATAATGCTTAAAGTCAAACAATAAAAGTGTAATATCCCTTTAAATTTCGTAGCTGGGGGGTGTCTATAGTATGCCTGTAAAGGGGCGCATGTTTCCCGTGTTTAGAACAGTCTGACAGCAAAATGACATTTCAAAGAAAAAAAGTAATTTAAAACTACTCGTGGCTATTGCATTGTCGGTCTGACAATACACATAAAAGTTCATTGATAAAAACGGCATGGGAATTCCCCACAGGGGAACCTCGAACCAAAATTTAAAAAAAAAATGACGTGGGGGTCCCCCTAAATTCCATACCAGGCCCTTCAGGTCTGGTATGGATATTAAGGGGAACCCCAGCCAAAAAAAAAATGACGTGGGGGTCCCCCTAAATTCCATACCAGGCCCTTCAGGTCTGGTATGGATTTTAAGAGGAACCCCGCGCCAAAATTAAAAAAAAACGGCGTGGGGTCCCCCCAAAAATCCATACCAGACCCTTATCCGAGCACGCAACCTGGCAGGCCACAGGAAAAGAGGGGGGATGAGAGAGCACCCCCCCTCCTGAACCGTACCAGGCCACATGCCCTCAACATTGGGAGGGTGCTTTGGGGTAGCCCCCCAAAACACCTTGTCCCCATGTTGATGAGGACAAGGGCCTCATCCCCACAACCCTGGCCAGTGGTTGTGGGGGTCTGCGGGCAGGGGGCTTATCGGAATCTGGAAGACCCCTTTAACAAGGGGACCCCCAGATCCCGCCCCCCCCTGTGTGAAATGGTAAGGGCCCCTACCATTTCACTAAAAAACTGTCAAAAATGTTAAAAATGACAAGAGACAGTTTTTGACAATTCCTTTATTTAAATGCTTCTTCTTTCTTCCTTCTTCTATCTTCCATTTTCTTCTTCTGGTTCTTCAGACTCTTCTGGTTCTTCCTCCAGTGTTCTCGTCCAGCATCTCCTCCACAGAGTCTTCTATCTTCTTCTCCTCGGGCCGCTCCACATCCATGGCATGGGGGGAGGCTCCTGCTCTTTTCTTCATCTTCTTCATCTTCTTCATCTTCTTCATCTTCTTCATCTTCTTCTCTTCTTCTCTTCTTCATCTTCTTCTCCGGGCCGCTCCGCACCCATGCTGGCATGGAAGGAGGCTCCCACTGTGTGACACATCTCCTCTTCTGATGGTTCTTAAATAATGGGGGGCAGGGCCACCCGGTGATCCCGCCCCCTCTGACGCACGGTGACTTGACGGAACTTCCCTGTGACGTCACGGGGAATGCCACAGGGAAGTCTCATCATGTCCCATGTGTCAGAGGGGGGCGGAGTCACCAGGTGGCCCCGCCCCCATTATTTAAGAACCGTCAGAAGAGGAGACACGTCACACAGTGGGAGCCTCCCACCATGCCAGCATGGATGCGGAGCGGCCCGGAGAAGAAGATGAAGAAGAGAAGAAGAGAAGAAGATGAAGAAGAGAAGAAGATGAAGAGAAGAGCGGGAGCCTCCCCCCATGCCATGGGTGCAGAAGCAGATAGGAGACGCCACGGAGGAGATGCTGGACGAGAACACCGGAGGAAGAACCGGAAGAGCCAGAAGAACCAGAAGAAGAAGAAGATGAAGGAAGATAGAAGAAAGAAGAAAGAAGAAGCATTTAAATAAAGGAATTGTCAAAAACTGTCTCTTGTCATTTTTAACAGTTTTTTAGTAAAATGGTAGGGGTACTTTTGTACCCCCTTACCATTTCACATGGGGGGGCCGGGATCTGGGGGTCCCCTTGTTAAAGGGGGCTTCCAGATTCTGATAAGCCCCCCACCCGCAGACCCCCACAACCACCGGCCAGGGTTGTGGGGATGAGGCCCTTGTCCTCATCAACATGGGGACAAGGTGTTTTGGGGGACTACCCCAAAGCACCCTCCCAATGTTGAGGGCATGTGGCCTGGTACGGTTCAGGAGGGGGGCCGCTTTCTCATCCCCCCCTCTTTTCCTGCGGCCTGCCAGGTTGCGTGCTCAGATAAAGGTCTGGTATGGATTTTTGGGGGCACCCCACGCCATTTTTTTTTAAATTTTGGTGCGGGGTTCCCCTTAAAATCCATACCAGACCTGAAGGGTCTGGTATGGAATTTAGGGGGACCCCCACGTAATTTTTTTTTTAAATTTTGGTTTGGGGTTCCCCTGTGGGGAATTCCCATGCCGTTTTTATCAATGAACTTTTATGTGTATTGTCGGACCAGCAATGCAATAGCCGCGAGTAGTTTTAAATGACTTTTTTTCCTTTGAAATGTCATTTTGCTGTCAGACTGTTTTAAACATGGGAAACATGCGCACCTTTACAGGCATACTATAGACACCCCCCAGCTACGAAATTTAAAGGGATATTACACTTTTATTGTTTGACTTTAAGCATTATTAAAATCACTGCTCCTGAAAAAACGTCCGTTTTTAAAACTTTTTTTTTGCATTGATCCATGTCCCCTGGGGCAGGATCCAGGTCCTCAAACACTTTTTCTGACAATAACTTGCATATAAAATTAGCACTTTTGATTTCTCCCATAGACTTTTAAAGGGTGTTCCGTGGCATTCGAATTTGCCGCGAACACCCCAAATTGTTCGCTGTTCGGTGAACTTGCGAACAGCCGATGTTCGAGTCGAACATGAGTTCAACTCGAACTCGAAGCTTATCCCTACTCCAGGGTTTAGTTTGTGCATTCTGTTTGCCCATTACTTTTGGGATGATAGGTGGATAATAGGCAGAGTTCCACTTCCAAGGCTTTACAAAGGGCTCTTCAAAATCTGGAGGTAAATTGCACCCCTCGGTCCGAAGCAATGTTCTTTGGGAGTCCCTGAAGTCTGATGATCTCCTTGATAAAAGTATGAGCCGTTTTGGCCGCAGAGGGAGTATCAATCATTGATATGAAGTGGGCCATCTTGGATAGTCGATCTACCACAACCAGGAAGGGTGTGAAGCTTTTAGAGGGAGGAAGGTCAACAATAAAATCAATGAAGATCATCTCCTAGGGGCGATTAGGGATAGGCAAGGGTCTCAATAACCACCAGGCTTTGGCTTTGTCGTCTTTGCTATGTAGACATGTCATGCATGACTTGATGTAGGATCTGCAGTCCTGACTGAGGTTAGGTCACCAAAAGGACCGCTGAATAAGCTTGTTAATCTTACAGGCCCCAAAGTGCCCTGCAAGTTGGTGGTTGTGGAATGTCCTGAGAACCTGAGACCTTAATTCCTGAGGTACGAAGATCTTGTCCTGGTGCCAAAGTAATCCATCCAGCCTCCTTAATGAGTCATGTTCGGATTTGGGGCAAGATGCAGAAGCTTGTTCAATGGATGCCTTTAGGCTGGGTTGAATTAGCAAAAAATGTTGCGCAAATAAGACGGTGCTTGGAGGAGCACATTCAGTAGATTCGGGGAACATCCTGAACAAGGCATCAGCTTTCCCGTTTTTGGAATGGTGGAAATTAAATCTAGAATAGAATAAGGCCCATCTGGCTTGTACAGGTCTTTTGTACAGGCATTTTGCAGATCTTAGATATTCCAGATTTTTGTGATCTGTGAAAATCATAATTGGGTGGTTAGCACCCTCCAGCAGGTACCTCCATTCTTTAAGGGTGACTTTAATTGCCAGGAGTTCTCTGTCACCCACATCGTAGTTTCTCTCGGCCTGATTCAGCTTCCTGGAGCAAAAGGCTACTGAATGAGCAGGGCCTTTGGTCCCTGACGCTGAGAGAGCACGGCTCCCGTAGCTACTTCGGATGCATCCACCTCAAGGACAAAGGGAAGAGCTGGGTCTGGGTGTTGCAACATGGGAGCAGAGGTGAAGAGGGCCTTCAGCTGCTCAAAGGCCGTTTGAGAATCCTGGTTCCAGGAGAAACGTGAGTGTAGGCGAGTGAGCTGGGTGATCGGGGCAATGATAGACGAGAAATTTAAAATGAATTTCCTATAAAAGTTAGCGAAGCCCACGAACCTCTGGGCCCCTTTCCTGTCAGAAGGGGCAGACCATTCCAAGATTGCTGAGACCTTCTGAGGATCCATGGAGATCCCCTCCATGGAGATTGACTCCCAAGAACTGGATAGATTGTTTCTCGAACTTGCACTTCTCTGTTTTGGCGTAAAAGCCATGGGTTCCTAACATCTTTAACACTTTTATGATGTGCTCTCAATGAAGTTCAAGTGAAGCTTAGAAAATGAGTATGTCCTCCAGATAGACGATTAAGAACAGGTCAAGGTATTCCCTGAAGATGTCATTCACAAATTGTTGGAGTGTCGCAAGTTGGGTTATATAGCCCGAATGGCATCACAAGGTACTCAAAGTGCCAAAAGCGTGTTCGGAAGGCGGTCTTCCACTCATCACCTTTACTAATATGAACCAGGTTGTAGGTGCCCCGTAAGTCCAACTTTGTGAAAACCCAAGCTGTTCGGTACCTTTGGAATAACTCAGGAACTAGAGGGAGTGGGTATCTGTTCTTGATGGTGATTTTATGAAGGTCCCTATAATCAATGCATGGTCTGAGAGAATGATCTTTCTTCTCAACGAAGAAGAGGTCAGCTCCAGCAGGTGAAGAGGAGGGGCGGATGAATCCCTTGGCTAGGTTTTCATCTATATATTTTGAGAGGGCCTCCAGCTCCAGCTTCGATAAAGCAAAGATTCGCCCTAAGGCTACATCTGCTCTGGGTAGAAATTCAATTGGGCAGTCGTAGAACTGATGGGGGGCAGGGCATCAGTACCTTTCTTGTCAAAGACATCAAGGAAATCAAGGTGGGCCGGAGGGATGGCATGACAGGGATCTCATGTAGGTTGAACTGAAAGACAGACTGAAGGGTTGACAGGCATGGGGATGCCACAGTGTTGGAGACAGTAGGGAGATGAGAAGCTGATTTCTCCCTTGGGCCAGTCAATTTGTGGGTTGTGGGCCTACAGCCAGGGTATCCCTAGGATGGCTGGGAATATAGGAGACCTGATGACGTCAAAGCGGAGAGATTTCTGATGGCCTGCATCCATAGTGGCAAGGACAGGGATAGTCTCCTGAGTGACAGGTCCAGAGCTGTACCATCTGCTAAAATGTACATCAAGTCTTTGATCCTTTAGTTTCAGGGGTAAGTTCTTGGCAAGGTTGATGTCCAAGAAACAACTACAGGCTCCAGAGTCAATGATCGCTCGCACCTTGACTTCCTTTCCAGCCACCTGCAGAGACATGGGGAGAATTACATGAGTGGATACAGTCCTGGATAACTGGAGGTACGAGGGGTGTGGAAGGCTAGATTTACTTGGGCAAACAGGACAACTGCGTAGGTAGTGACCCGAAGCTCCACAGAAGAGACACAAGATAGCTTGTTGTCTGAATGCTCTCTCTTCAGAGAATAAAGCAGGATGGAGTAGGCAAATTTGCATGGTTTCCCCCTCAGAAGTATTGATAGGCTGGGGAACAGAGACTGGGATTGTTGGTCCTGGAACTTTTGTAATTGCCCATATGGGTTGGAAGGTCTGCGTGCGTTCAGACCGTCGCTCTCGCAGCCATCGGTCTAGTTGGATAGAGACTTGGATGAGATTCTCTAATGACATGGGAGCCTCGATCCTAGCTAACTCTTCCTTGAGAATCTCAGATAAGCCCTGCTGGAACTGGTATTTCAGGGCGGCATCATTCCACCCGATATCAGATGACCACTTGTGAAACTCCACAATATAATCCTCCACCGGTCATCTGCCTTGTATTAGGGCACGAAGGGCAGACTCAGCGGTAGCAGTCCACTGTGGATCGTCATATAGGGTAGCCATAGCTTCAAAGTAGGTGGCAACTGAATCCAGTAGTAAGTTAATTTGCTCAAGGAGGTTATGAGCCCAGGACTGTGGCTCATCTGATAAGAGTGAGATGATGAAACCCACCTTGATGGTCCCAAGACAAAAAGTCCTTGGTTGCAGGGCAAAGTAACGTTCACAGGCATTTTTGAAGGCCCTGAATTTCCGGCGGTCACCTGAAAAGTGCTCAGGAGTGGGGACAGCAGGTGTGGCTATAGCAGGAGAACTGCCCATTGAAGCTGAGACAGTGGAGCTAGTAGCTTGGTTAGAATCTGCAGGAGTCATGGAGGTAGTGAGGAAGTGAACGTTTTCTTCCAGCTAAAAGTAGCCATCTGGAAAGCTCTGGACTGCTTGTGTAAGAGCTGTCATCTGCTGACATAGGGCCTCTGTCACGGACATGGCCAGAGCGGAGGCTGTTGGAGAGGACTGTGTGCAAGCCTGTTGCCCACCGATTATGGGCCCTAGCATTTGAGGTGAATGAGAAATCCAGTCTGAACTGTATTAATCGGACTCAGTCATGTATATATTGTATGGGGACTCCTTACTGTATATTTGTGTCCCTGAAGAGGGAGGGGGGATTGCTCCAGCAGCCCCCTGCTGATAAGACTGATTCATTCTGCTGGGACACATCCTGTGAGGAGATGCTGGTGTTATCAACATGTGTTTATGTTAATTGAGAGAGCTGATCACATTAGCCACCAGCCCTGGCTAATAGACGAATGGTCTAGGCTGAGGAGGGGGGAGATTGTTGTTTGTATTGTTAATTGTATTAATGTGTGAAGCTCGGTGCCCACAAGACTGTCATCTGGTCTGGGTACATTTTGTAGTAAATTAGGTCATGTTAATTAGGTTGAGTCATCCCTGCTGTATAAAGGTCTGTGAGATCTCAAAATAAAGGTAGTTCTGATGTACTCCAAGACTGGTGTTGTCTAGTTCTTGGGGTTCCTATAGCCAGATCCATTGGACTCGTGTTCCAGAACTTAGGAAGCGGTATATGACGGAAGCACTCAAGCGGAGTGTGGGGCGTTCCGTGACATTGGTGGCAAGCAGCGGGAAAGCTTCCTGAAGTCTGGGACATCCAAACTTCCATCTGGATCCAAGGTCCAGATAGCAGAAGAGGAGAGGTACAGATACCAGCCGCCATGGATGAGGAATTCAGAAGGAGGTTGCGAGAGATGCAGATACAGCACAGAGGACCAGTATCGGAGCAGGTCCTGCTGGGATGGTGTGATTCTATTCGCTGCAAACTCTGGAAGGAAGCGCTAGCCCGTGAGCAGCGACACCAGGGAAAAGTTCTCCCCTCCATCGAGGAAAGGTACTGGTCGCAGTACGGACTGCGGGTACGGTTTTTGGGAGAAAAACCACACAAGAAGCAGACAGCTGAATTAAGCAGGCTGGTCTGGGCAGAGATGAAGCTGGATGAGAGCTACAGAGCCCTCCGGTGGCATGTATCCCAAGCATGTCCCTGGATAGCGGATGACAGCCCAACGGAAGGCTTAAGCTACGGCGGCTTGGGACTGTTGTTTGTGAAGCTGACAGGGGACCCTAACTTTGGGAGTGATTTGGAGCGGCGGGTGGACGAAATCATGGATTTCAGAGAAGGGCTACTGAACATTTCGGAAGTGCACTGGGCACAGGAAGATTTGGAGTTTCTGGCCGTTCAGGAATGGGAGCTAGAGATTGCCTACAGACGGCTGCTAGACATTGCTCAGTGCCAGGGCTGGGCTCCCTTTGCCTGGGACTATCAGGAAATACCAGCTGACAACCCTGAAATCCTGGCTGAAGAGTCGGCAATGTGGCAGAGCGATAGTGTGCTTTGCCAACCTGCCCCCACAGCTATGGAGGCGGAGGTCTTATGGCGGATGCAGCAAGTGCTGACTGACCTTGATGATCCTGTTTCTGCATGGGATGATCTTGGATGGAGGAATGTGCCTGTCCAGCAGCATGCCAGAGAATCTGCAGTGGAAAATCTGGAGATTGCCATCCCCAAAACTGAAGTGCTGACAACAGGGCAGAGCTCTGCTAACCTCTGCCCAGCACTGATGGCATCTTCTGAGTTCCACGGACAGGAGATGGTGAACCTCTATCCACAGACACCAGTTATAGAGGTAAAGGATTTAATAGACTTTTCTGCTGAGGAAGAACAACCTGATGAGCCTCCAGCAGAAGAGCTGCTATCAGGGCCAAAGTTTACTGTGTTCTGCCCAGCACCAACAGTGGCTTCAGCCTTCCTGAGAGAAGAGGTAGTCAGCCTTTCTCCCACAACAATGACAGGGACATGTGATTTTCTGCCAGCAGCATCTATGGAGTTAAAACAAACTTCTCCAGCTGAAGATCTGGTAACTGAACAGAGGATCCAAGACCTCTGTCTCACACTTTTACCAATTCCAGAGACTGGGGATTTAATAGACGTTTCTATAGAGGAGGAACCACCTGGCAAACCCCCAGCAGAAGTGCTGGCAACCGGACAGAGGGTCCAAGACCTCTGCCCCACACCTGCAGCAATTGTGGAGGCCCAAGGTGAGGAGGTTGCAGTCTATCGCGAGCTGCAGATCAGGATCCAAGGAGAGAATGCAGTCATCACCTCACAACTGCAGCTTGATCTGGTGTCGGTTGATGGGGCTTCAGTCCCCACCTGTATACCCCAGGGATGCTGGGCAGTCGGCCCAGATCCCCAACAGCAGGATGGAGTGAGCCCAGTCCCCCTGTCTTCTCTCCAGCGGCAGAAAGGATTCCAGGGAGAAGGGCCAGTCTGGGCCTCTCCCCAGCGGCAGATATGTTCTCTGAGAGAGGCAGAGGATGGCTGGGTGAGTAATGCACTGTTTGGGATGATTTGTTTGGGGTACTGTGTGGGTACAGGCAGTAGAGGACTGGAGCTGTGGACTAACTTCGGAGTCAACCCGTCTGGGGTCTCCTCCTGTGTTAGTCTCCTGCCGAAAGGGGAGAAATGTCACGGACATGGCCAGAGCGGAGGCTGTTGGAGAGGACTGTGTGCAAGCCTGTTGCCCACCGATTATGGGCCCTAGCATTTGAGGTGAATGAGAAATCCAGTCTGAACTGTATTAATCGGACTCAGTCATGTATATATTGTATGGGGACTCCTTACTGTATATTTGTGTCCCTGAAGAGGGAGGGGGGATTGCTCCAGCAGCCCCCTGCTGATAAGACTGATTCATTCTGCTGGGACACATCCTGTGAGGAGATGCTGGTGTTATCAACATGTGTTTATGTTAATTGAGAGAGCTGATCACATTAGCCACCAGCCCTGGCTAATAGAGGAATGGTCTAGGCTGAGGAGGGGGGAGATTGTTGTTTGTATTGTTAATTGTATTAATGTGTGAAGCTCGGTGCCCACAAGACTGTCATCTGGTCTGGGTACATTTTGTAGTAAATTAGGTCATGTTAATTAGGTTAGCTTTGAGTCATCCCTGCTGTATAAAGGTCTGTGAGATCTCAAAATAAAGGTAGTTCTGATGTACTCCAAGACTGGTGTTGTCTAGTTCTTGGGGTTCCTATAGCCAGATCCATTGGACTCGTGTTCCAGAACTTAGGAAGCGGTATTTGACGGAAGCACTCAAGCGGAGTGTGGGGCGTTCCGTGACAGCCTCCAAATGCAGAAGCACCTCTCTCGGCCTCAGACATCGTGGCTGGTTGATATAATCACATACCTGGTGCTTGAGGCCAATGGAGAGAGAGGGCTTCCCTTGTGGCTAAGTTCCAGACCCCCCTGAGGGTGAAAACAGGAGAGGTCAGGCCCAAAGTAGCATCGGTCGCCTGCTGGACTGTATGCAGGAGGTTCCAGAGTACAGCTGATGTGCTGGCGTAGAATAAACAGACAGGTGGTGCCCATGAGGTGTTGCAGGATTCGGATAATGCTTCGACTGGAAGTGGAAACACCATCTGGGCACTAAGGCTGTCCTACATGCGAGATACCCCTGTAGGGGTGATTGGAGCTGCACCTTCCAATGTTGCAAGACACCACTGGGGACTCGCATGGATTTATCGTAGTGTTTCCGGGCATTGTGTATTGGATTAAAATTTGGGTAACAGAGTAGATTGCTTTATCCATTGGAGGAATATCTATGAGCCCACCTGCAGTGTGCACACCTGAAAGAAGTACCCATAGAAGATAGTGGAGACCCTTTATTGCTTATAGATGAGATTTACTTTTATAATTAAGGTGAGAGTTCTGGGAGACTTTAACATTAAGAGGCTATTTGCGGAATACCTAGGAATATATATGGACATCTATATGTGTGTGTATCTATCCAACATCACACATACTGGATCCATCAACTTGTGAAGACGGCAGAAACTTTATATTTATTCACCATTTTAGGGGACTATTTAGCCTCATTTATGTGATTTATTTATAATTTTATATATTTTTGTGATTTATCACGTTTGTGTGATTTACCATTTCTTCACGTAATTCAGGAATATTTTGGACACTTTATTGTATTTTTGCACATTTTTATTTATATTCATCATCACTTCACTCCACGTGGAGATACTCTTTTACATATTTTTTAGTGATATATTTGTTGGGTTATTTTACCACAGTATTTTATAGTGATATTTATTTATTTTTTGCACAAGATCACTTTATATAGATTTTTATAAATGCTTCGACTGGAGCATGGTCAGAAGGAAGTCTAGGTTGTGAGCCAGGTTGGTATCAGAGCAGACGTGGTCAGGTGGATAGCCGCGGTTGAACACAAGAAGCAAACAGGAGACAGGTCAAGGACAAGCTGGATTGGTAACAGGAGACACAGGTACAGGAATATCATGGAGATGACACACTGGAGGAGCCAAAGATCAACCAGCAAATGCAGACACTAGCAGACTTCCTTATATAGGCCCATGTGACCTGCTGGTAGAGATACTGGGTTCTAAAGTCCTTCTCCTGCCAGAGATGCTGGGTCCTAAAGTCCTTCTCCTGCCATAAGTGCTGGTAGAGATACTGGGTCCTAGAGCCCTTCTTCTGCTGTTGGTTCCCTGACACATACCCTGGCAGAATTTATGGTTTCTTGGCCATTTTTCAGAGAATATGGATGATAACACAAAAAACGTTTCTTTCACTCATGGTTAGTGTTTGGCTGAAGCCATTTATTATCAATCAACTGTGTTTACTCTTTTTAAATCATAATGGCAATAGGAACTACCCAAATTACCCTGATCAAAGGTTTACATACCCTGGTGATTTTTGCCTGATAACATGTACACACGTTGTCACACAGGGCTTTGAATGGCTATTAAAGGTAGCCATCCTCACCTGTGATTTGTTTGCTTGTAATTAGTGTGTGTGTATAAAAGGTCAATACATTTCTGAACTCCTGACAGACCCTAGCATCGTTCATCCCATGCTGCTCTGACGTTTCTGGATTCTGAGTCATGGGGAAAGCAAAAGAATTGTCATAGGATCTGTGGGAAAAGGTAGTTGAACTGTATAAAACAGGAAAGGGATATAAAAGATATCCAAGGAATTGAGAATGCCAATCAGCAGTGTTCAAACTCTAATCAAGAAGTAGAAAATGAGGGGTTTTGTTGAAACCATGCTAATTATAAACCCTTACTGGCCAGACTCAAAAAGGAGCTGAAAAAACTAGCCCAAGTAGAATTTACTTGGGTGGAAAGATTGGCCGCTTACAAGATGCTAATACGACCCCAAATCCTTTACTTAATTAGGCCTCTCCATATTCCCCTTAAACAATCACATACGAAAGCCTTAACTTCTCTGCTGAGAAACTTTATTTGACAAGGGAAAAAGGCTTGTTGCTCCTAAGCCTCCTTAATTAAACATAGATCATTGAGCAGCATGGATATTGTAGATTTACAGGACTATCACATGGCTGTACACTCAGACCATATTAAACATTGGTTCAACCCATCAACTGAACCATTATGGCTGAACATGGAGAAAGGTCAAAAATAAAACCCCTAATCTCAGTTCCCTCCTTTATGCTGATCTATGCAAGCCACAAGATTTATCCCCACTTTCACCTATCACCAAAGCATCCCTATCTGCTTGGAGGAAGGTCATGCACATATCATCACAAAATTCCCACCACTATGATGTTAAAATATTGCTCAACAGGTGGGTATTTTATAGTACGTATTTGATTTTGCAGTGCATTCTTGTCGGCTCGTTTTTGATTTTTAGCATGCTCTACTCATGCTTTTCTGTTTTTCAGTGCGTGCTGTTTGTTTTGACGACATGTTGCGGTTATGTACTTTTCGTATAGTTCGTGCTATGCAGGGGCTTGGTGTTGAAGTTCTTATTACTTTGACCCAAGCCCAGTCCATGAACAGGGTGGGGAGGAGTTCATGGACCAAGAATTGGTTACTCCAGCGTGACCAGTTCTCACACATGCCTTTGTTGCGGGAGATCCAGGAGAATAATCCTGATGATTTTGGATGACGGACCCCATTTTTCACCTCCTATTGGCTTTGCTGTCCCCTTATATTACCAAGCAGGACACCTGCATGCAGCAAACCATCACTCCTGAGCAGAGGCTAGTCGCCACGTTGCGGTACTTGTAGTCTGCAGGACATCAAGTTCTCGACGGGCATCTCCCCCCAGACTCTGGGGATCATTATTCCAGAGAAGTGTTCTGCTATCATTCAGGTCCTGCAGAAGGTCTATTAAGTTAAGATTTCTCCTTTAACATCACATTCTATGTATTTAATGTTTGCTAATGTATTGTATTTCTTTCATCATTCCCTAATTACCATGATTGTAATATGCTGTGAATGTCCCCTTTGTCCTCATGCATGCTGGAAGTTTTTAAACTTCCTTTTTTGTCCTTCATGCATATTTGCCTTCAATAGCCTTCCCAGCATGCTATCCTGGACCCATACCAACCTAACCTAGTCACTTAACAATGTATTTTGTCAGCTCCATAGTACTGCTTCTCCCTAAACACCCCCTAAAATGTGTTTAAATGTTATTTGTGTGCTTAAATTCATGCAGAGTGCCAGAGGCTTTTTTGGGGGTCCCAAAATCATTTGGAACCCACCCTCCCCCCAACCACTAAGTCAACCGATACCAATCCTCTATCTGCTGACTTTGCCAAACCGATACACACTATACCTACCTCTTTTGTGTTCATATTTATGGATGAATTTACCAAAGCATGTAGTGAAAGGGCCTGCCTGAATACTTTCAAATTGTACTGTTTAAAGTTTTGTTCTCCTATTATCTTGATAGGTAATTGCAGAATGTCAAAAAGTGCTTCAATTTGGACAGTGTGTATTATTTTTATTTTATTATGACACTTCTCACCTGTCCAGTGGTCTGCCAATAGTGTAAGTAAGGAGGGGCTGGCCAAAGTAACACACATTATTTATGCATTCAGTTCTCAATGAAGTGGAGAGGGTTACCTGTCCAAAACATCTCCCCCCTAAAATTTTTACAATGGGCCATCAGAGGGGATGAGGAATCTGATAAAAGTGCACCTTATACTTTTGTCTTTAAATACTCCTTAACATAAATGTTATACTGATGTTGGCCAAGAATGTTTGTGTCTATTCTACTTGCGATTTTATGTGCAAAATTTCTAATTTTTTTTCTTGTTTGACTCCACAGTTTATTTCAATGCCACAGGAATGGCAAACTGTGGCTTCCCAATTTGCCCAGCGGTGGGACTTTCCCAACTGCGGAGGGGCAATTTATGGGAAACACGTCCACATAGTCCCACCCCCCAACTCGGGGTCATACTATTACAACTATAAGGGGTTTAATAGTATTGTGATGTTGGCGGTGGTGTCGGCGACATATGAGTTTCTCTATGTGGACATGGGGAAGAATGGCCTGATGTCGGATGGTGGAGTCAACGCCCAGACCAAGTTTTACAGATGGCTCCAGAATGGTGGCTTGGGATTGCCACCTGCTAAAGAGAAGGTGGAAGGACTCCCGTTCGTCTTTGTCGCTGATGAAGAGTTTGGGCTATTTCCGATGAGGACCCTCACCCCGGACCAGAGGGTTTTTAACTACTGGCTGGCCAGAGCCAGAAGAGTGGTGGAGAACGCTTTCGGGATAATGGCCAGCCGGTTCCGCCTATTCCTCACCAATAAACATGACGGAATATGAAATCAATCACATCGTTCTTGCATGCTGCATATTATATAACTTTTTAAAAAAAATGCATCAAATTATGTGGCCTCAGTTGGGAGGCCGGCTTATTACCGGATCCGACACATCTGATGGCTCTTGAAGCTGGCCGTGCTGGCTTGCCCCCCCAAAGCGCCCGCAAAGTTCGCAAAAAGTATCTAGAGTACTTTATGGGTAGGGGGGCCATTGATATGCCAGACAATGTTTAAGAAACATTTTAAAAATAATTTTTTTGGTTAAACTGGAATAATATTTCCTTTGATTTAATGCTTGTGTTTCTTTTAGCTGTCTCCTAGGTTCTCCAATGGGCTTTTCTTTTTGGCCATTTTCTTCAATAGTGCAAACGTAATTTATTTGATACATGAGGTGACAATCTCTTCTTCAGCGAACTATTATGTTGTGGGTCTGCTACACACACACACCTTGTTTTTGTTGTTAATGTATGTAATGCATTAACCACTTGAGCCCCGGACCATTATGCTGCCTAAGGACCAGAGGTCTTTTTCCAATTTGGCACTGCGTCGCTTTAACTGCTAATTGCGCGGTCATGCAATGCTGTACCCAAACAAAATTTGCGTCCTTTTCTTCCCACAAATAGAGCCTTCTTTTGATGGTATTTGATCACCTCTGCAGTTTTTATTTTTTGCGCTATAAACGGAAAAAGACCGAAAATTTTGAAAAAAAAATCATATTTTCTAATTTTTGTTATAAAAAAAATCCAATAAACTAAATTTTAGTCATACATTTAGGCCAAAATGTATTCGGCCACATGTCTTTGGTAAAAAAAATGTCAATAAGCATATATTTATTGGTTTGCGCAAAAGTTATAGCGTCTACAAACTAGGGTACATTTTCTGTAATTTACACAGCTTTTAGTTTATGACTGCCTATGTCATTTCTTGAGGTGCTAAAATGGCAGGGCAGTACAAAACCCCCCCAAATGACCCCATTTTGGAAAGTAGACACCCCAAGGAAATTGCTGAGAGGCATGTTGAACCCATTGAATATTTATTTTTTTTGTCCCAAGTGATTGAATAATGACAAAAAAAAAAAAATATTTACAAAAAGTTGTCACTAAATGATATATTGCTCACACAGGCCATGGGCCTATGTGGAATTGCACCCCAAAATACATTCAGCTGCTTCTCTTGAGTATGGGGATACCACATGTGTGGGACTTTTTGGGAGCTTAGCAGCGTACGAGGCCCCGAAAACCAAGCACCGCCTTCAGGATTTCTAAGGGTGTAAATTTTTGATTTCACTCTTCACTGCCTATCACAGTTTCGGAGGCCATGGAATGCCCAGGTGGCACAAAACTCCCCCAAATGACCCCATTTTGGAAAGTAGACACCCCAAGCTATTTGCTGAGAGGCATGGTGAGTATTTTGCAGCTCTCATTTGTTTTTGAAAATGAAGAAAGACAAGAAAAAACTTTTTTTTTTTTCTTTTTTCAATTTTCAAAACTTTGTGACAAAAAGTGAGATCTGCAAAATACTCACTATACCTCTCAGCAAATAGCTTTGGGTGTCTACTTTCCAAAATGGGGTCATTTGGGGGGGTTTTGTGCCACCTGGGCTTTCCATGGCCTCCGAAACTGTGATAGGCAGTGAAGAGTGAAATAAAAAATTCACGCCCTTAGAAAGCCTGAAGGCGGTGCTTGGTTTTCGGGGTCCCGTACGCGGCTAGGCTCCCAAAAAGTCTCACACATGTGGTATCCCCGTACTCAGGAGAAGCAGCAGAATGTATTTTGGGGTGTAATTTCACATATTCCCATGGCATGTTTGAGCAATATATCATTTAGTGACAACTTTGTGCAAAAAAAAAAAAAAATTGTCTCTTTCCCGCAACTTGTGTCGCAATATAAAATATTCCATGGACTCGACATGCCTCTCAGCAAATAGCTTGGGGTGTCTACTTTCCAAAATGGGGTCATTTGGGGGGGTTTTGAACTGTCCTGGCATTTTATGCACAACATTTAGAAGCTTATGTCACACATCACCAACTCTTCTAACCACTTGAAGACAAAGCCCTTTCTGACACTCATTGTTTACATGAAAAAGTTATTTTTTTTGCAAAAAAATTACTTTGAACCCCCAAACATTATATATTTTTTAAAGCAAATGCCCTACAGATTAAAATGGTGGGTGTTTCATTTTTTTTTCACACAGTATTTGCGCAGCGATTTTTCAAACGCATTTTTTGGGAAAAAAACACACTTTTTTAAATTTTAATGCACTAAAACACACTATATTGCCCAAATGTTTGATGAAATAAAAAAGATGATCTTAGGCCGAGTACATGGATACCAAACATGACATGCTTTAAAATTGCGCACAAACGTGCAGTGGCAACAAAATAAATACATTTTTAAAAGCCTTTAAAAGCCTTTACAGGTTACCACTTTAGATTTACAGAGGAGGTCTACTGCAAAAATTACTGCCCTCGATCTGACCTTCGCGGCGATACCTCACATGCATGGTGCAATTGCTGTTTACGTTTGACGACAGACCACCGCTTGCGTTCGCCTTAGCGCGAGAGCAGGGGGCGACAGGGGTGCTTTTTTTTTTTTTTTTTTCTTTATTATTTTTTTTGCTTTTTTATCTTATTTTTAAACTGTTCCTTTCATTTTTTTTTTTTAATCATTTTTATTGTTATCTCGGGGAATGTAAATATCCCCTATGATAGCAATAGGTAGTGACAGGTACTCTTTTTTGAAAAAATTGGGGTCTATTAGACCCTAGATCTCTCCTCTGCCCTCAAAGCATCTGATGACACCAAGATCGGTGTGATAAAATGCTTCCCCAATTTCCCAATGGCGCTATTTACATCCGGCGAAATCTAAGTCATAAAATGCTCGTAGCTTCCGGTTTCTTAGGCCATAGAGATGTTTGGAGCCACTCTGGTCTCTGATCAGCTCTATGGTCAGCTGGCTGAATCACCGGCTGCATTCTCAGGTTCCCTGTTGAGACAGGAGAGCCAGAGAAAAACACGGAAGACAGTGGGGGGGGGCTTTCCCTCCCACGGCTTGTAAAAGCAGTCTAGAGGCTAATTAGCCACTAGGATTGCTTTTACATGAAAGCCGACCGCTGGCTGAAAAGAATGATACCAAGATGATACCTAAACCTGCAGGCATCATTCTGGTATAACCATTCAAAGTCGTGAATGGCGTACCTGAAGACAAAAAAATGGTTAACAATAAAGCACAGTAAACGGTAAAGTATAAAAAATCGCATACCTGAAAGCAAACATGATAAACCATAATAACAATAAAACATTGCAGAATAGAATACAGTAAAAAAGAGCAGAACAAGAGAGAGAGAATAGAGAGAGAGAGAACAATAAAACGACAACTATTTTTTTTTATTTTATATATTTTTTTTTTTTTTTACACTTTTTTTGTAACTAACTTTTATAACTGTAACCGGTTCCAGGTTCGGGTCTCTCAAAATGCGATGGCATCTTGGGAGACCCTGTGAAAGTGTGCCTAGTCTGTGCAATGCTGTACCCTACGCTAATACTCAACTAGTGAATGGTAGCGTTCAAAACATTCACCAATGCAAAGACCAGGATTGTCAGGACAGGAGGGACAATAATAGAGGGTGTCACGCCTATATTCGCGCTTGCTGCAGACACGACATCTTTTTTGGGGGTTCGTTGGGTAGGGGTACTCGGGAGGACATAAAGAAAATGCCTCTCATGCAGCCGACTGCATTTGGTTGGGGATGTGAATGGGGGAAGTACGGGCGCTGCAGAAGCGGTGGGTTCCCAATTAGGATTGGCGAATGCAGCAGGAAGGGCACTATGGGCACGACGGGCCTGTGTTTGTCTTCTTGGTGGCAGCGGGACACTACTTGTGCTTGCCACCTCACCAGCTTGAACTGCACTTATGGGACTCGCCACGTCACCAAGTGTTACTGCAGTGCTGGTTTGACTACGACCGGGGTGTACTAGGCCGCTGGCGCTTGCCACTTCAATAAAAAGCTACCAAAAAAACTATTAGCGATCGCAGGGATCAGGCCTGACTCTGCGAACGCTGCAGTTATGCGTTAAGTGTTTTGTAAGTGACAGTGATCGATCGATACTGCACTTGGGTGGGCTGGGCCGGGCGGAGGGGCAAAATGCAGGTGCTAGCAGGTATCTGGGCTGATCCCGCTAACACTGCGTTTTTGGGAACCCTAAACTGCTGGGGACGCCAGTATAGATCTGATTGGATCAGATATTGATCCGTTCAGATACTATACCACTAAGGGAGGTGTACGGTGCGTGCGTGGGTGTTAGCGGTACTGGCGCTAATCTGACGCTGCTTGGGGCTGGTGCTTGCCAGTTCACCAAAATACTACCAAAAAAACTGTTAGCGATCGCAGGGATCAGGCCTGACTCTGCGAACGCTGCAGTTATGCATTTAGTGTTTTGTAAGTGTCAGTGATCGATCGATACTGCACTTTCGTGGGCTGGGCTGGGCTGGGCCGGGCGGAGGGGCAAAACGCAGGTGCTAGCAGGTATCTGGGCTGATCCCGCTAACACTGCATTTTTGGGAACCCTAAACTGCTGGGGACGCTAGTATAGATCTGATCGAATCAGATATTGATCCGTACAGATACTATACCACTAAGGGAGGTGTACGGTGCGTGCGTGGGTGTTAGCGGTACTGGCGCTAATCTGACGCTGCCTGGGGCGACGCATATCACCGCCGGGCGATCAGGGGGCTAAACCTTTATTCAGTAATAAACGGCGGGTGCCCTGACACTTTAAAAAATAAACAAACTAACCAGCGTCACCCGTAACGGTTATACGGTGATCAGTGGTGAAAGGGTTAACTAGGGGGCAATCAAGGGGTTAAAACATTTATTCGGTAGTATATGGGGGTCCCTGTCGCTATAAAACGCTGACGGCGAACCTAAATATTTAGGTCCCTAACTAGCGTCACCAGCGACACTAATACAGCGATCAGAAAAATGATCGCTTAGCGACACTGGTGACAGGGGGTGATCAAGGGGTTAAAACTTTATTAGGGGGGGTTAGGGGGGTATCCTAGACCTAAAGGGGGGTAATACTAACTGTCCCAACACTGTAACTGTCACAAACTGACACCAATGCAGTAATCAGAAAAAAAAAAAAACTGCTGGTGTCAGTTTGTGACAGGGGAGGGGGGGGGTGATTGGGGGGGATCGGGGGGCGATCGGGGGGGGATCAAGGTGTTTAGTGTGCCTGGCATGTTCTACTGTATGTGTGTGTGTTTGTGCACTCACATACCTGTCTTCTCTCCTCGGGCCGGAACGGAAATTACCGAGCCGAGGAGAGATGACATCATTTCCTTTGCTGCTGTTTAGCATACAGCAGCAAAGGAATGATGTGATTGGCCGGCGGCGATCGCGAGGGGGGGCCACGAACGGATGGCCTCCCCCTCACCTCTGATCGCCGCTGGACAAAAGACGACCGCCTCGGGCACCGGGGGGGGTCCGATCGGACCCCCCACCCGCGGAAGGCAAATCACGTATATGTACGTGATTTTGCCTGTCCGTGCCACCTTGCCGACATAAATCGGCGTGAGGCGGTCGTCAAGTGGTTAATGATAAAAAGATTCATCATTTTCACACCATGAATGAATTTTTGGGAGTCAAGAAAATGGCATGATTGTGGCAAATTATAAAGCACCATGGGAGTTATTTACTGAAGGAAAATCCACTTTGCACTCCAAGTGCACTGCAAAAGTGCACTTGAAACTGCACTGAAAGTGCACTGGTAGTGCAAAGTGGATTTGCCTTTAGTAAACAACCCCCATTGTCACTGTAAACACCAACTTAGTACCAAAACTTCTATTGAGCATTGAAAGAAGAAGCCACACATTGTTGATTTTAAAATTTTATACTCTGTGCACATTCTGCTTTAGAAAAGGGTTTTTGAACAAACTAACATATTTTTGGAATAACATTTTTGCATTTGACAGTACAAATAGCCTTTTTTGTGTTAAACAGGCATGTTTAAAACAATAAAACAATACACAACTCAGGAACTTACAAAGTTTAACTTTGATAAATTGAAGTCAATATCAGACATTAGTATGTCCAAACTGTGTGCATATTGCCTTCATCAGATGGAGTGATGTCTCCCCTGTGAAAGCCAAATTTTGAAGATGCACACAAATTGAGAGTCAAAATGGGGATTTCACTCCTGATCCCATGCCTAATGTCAACATGTATTAGCTCCCATCATGTGGAATCAATGGACGTGTTTTGGGGGTGCAACCCCTTCCTCTCAGCTACTTTAATTGTGAGGAAGGGGTTGCACCCACAAAACGCGTACCTTGATATCCTGTGATGGCAGATAGCACATGTTGACACACTGTATGCATCTTCAAAATTTGGCTTTCAATAGACTTCAAACATTTTTAAAATATTTAGAAAATCTCAACAAACTGAAGAATTTTGGTGTGTTTTAGATTCTGCCTAAAACATCAGTTATATTTTTGAGTCTTTTTTCAACATCATTGATGTCTTCCTTGATCTTCTGTAAATCACGATTGCACACCATGATCTCCCCGATGAGGACGTGTTCACTTGTAGTTGAAATGAAATGAGGTTCTTCTTCCACAACATCCACATCACCTAAAATTCAAAAACACACCTTGTATTAAAAATATGCAGGCATACATCTATTACCTGAAGCTGTGGTCTCAGACATTCACTTGTTGTGGTCACTATTTCACCAACTTCATAAACCTCTGCTTCCTCCACATCCTCTGGTTGTGGTTTTGTGATTTCCCCTTCTTTAGGAGGTTTTGGGTCCCTGGTGTCCTCGGATGTCCTGAGTCTTTTCTCCCCTATGTAAAAAAAAAGGTATACTCAGCACACAGATATTTGAGGGCAAAAATAGGAATCGGAAACATTGCTAGGAAGTGTTGTACAATTGTCTTTTTGGGCAGAGTTCCAAGCTGAAGACATTTTTTTCCCTTTCTAAAGCTGGAATACTTACCTTTTTTGTACAATTTTCACACATGGCGACACCCCTAGTATCCACTGGAGCACCTGTGTGGGACACCCTAAAAAGACAACAATGTACTAAACTTCTTTTAATACAAATAGGCATGAAAAAATTTAGTTAACCTGGATCTGCCCCAAACATTGTATTAGTGGGCGAACGAACGATGTTTACTATGAACGATTACTGTGCCCACAAACCTGAAAGTTGCCATTTTAAACTGTCCAACAGTAAAGAAAAGCACATGGAGCAGCATGCAAGTAATAATAATAGAAACACACAACAAAAACTTACTTGACAACAACTTACTTTTTTGATAGAACTCTTTTGATCCTTCTGTACTGATCGTGCTCCCTCAATTTCAGGTCTGACCATCATTTCCTCAGTTGATCCTTGAATTGTCGTACCCCAGAATTCCAGCGCAGACTCTTCACAACTTTAGCCATGATCTTGGCCTTTCCCTCATTAGGGTTCAGGTAAGATCCATACTTCCCATCATAGTCGGCCCTCTTCAAGATGTTCACCATCTCCACCATCTCTACAAAGGACATATTTGAGGCCTTAAATCTCCTCCGGGATCGGGACGTTCGTGGCTCCGGGCTTTCATCATTGCTGCTGCTGTCTGCATGCACTTGCTCTGTCTCCACCATGTGCTCTCCCACTGCACCGAAAGACAAGGGGCGGGGAATAGACTAGAAAGAATGTCAGGGGCGGGCAGAGTTTCATGCATGAGCAGTGTATATAAAGCATAACATGCATGCATCGTACGTACCATCTGTAAGTGGAGGAAAGAGTATCGGAAGCGCTGATCATTAGAACGAAGGTACAATTTGAACTTGGGGCATCAGTGGTCTATACTGCTTATAGATTGAGGCCTATATTGGGACAAGATTAGGAGAGTTTAGCCTGACATTAGGGTTTATCTTGTGTTGTGTCTTGCAGAGAAAATGGATGGCTTCAATGATCACAACTTCCTCCCTCTATTCATAGACAAGTACAGGGAGCTGCCCTGTCTGTGGCAGGGGAAACATCCACATTATAATCATAAACAAAAGAGGCAGGCAGTGCTGGAGAAACTGCTGCAGTTGGTGAAGCCGGTGGTCCGCACGGCAACCATCCCCTATTTAAAAGCCAAAATTGGTGGCTTGAGGAGCACTTATAATAGGAAGCACAATAAGGTCCAGGATTCCATGAGATCAGGAGCAGCAGCAGATGCCATT